>NC_040035.1:43353146-43658832 GCF_003713205.1 Coffea eugenioides | reverse complement strand
CTTTTGAGCAACAGCTAATATTCTTTTATTAGAGGTGTGTGTTCTGCTAACAAGAGAAAATCTGACAGAGAATCTGCAATTACAATTGTTATGGTATACTTGTAGTTTTTAACATCCTTATGTATGGTTAACCAGTTTCCCAAAAAATACTGCAAATTTTAAAGGACACAAGTTGCAGGAAAATGCAGGAAACTTTTACTGCCTTCCTGACAACAAGACACCCTGTAAAAAGAAAATAACTCCCTTCAATTTCCTACACTTCTTCTCGCAACCAAAGGTTAGGTAAATGTTCCAATCATACAACTGAGCAGGCCCATGCTAACACCTTAAGCCTCAAGGCAGCTATTATTACCAGAAAAGGGACACTTGTAAACACATCCGTTGGATTTTCAAACAAAAACATAACTATTTAAAGATTTAGGCTAAAGATCTGTGACTTGAGCAAATGGAACCAGAAAAGAAATTATGTATGCGCAACATTAAATTTCATCTGGTCCAAATTTGCATGTGACAACACAGCCATGAAAGCAGGTAGCTGACACTGACACTGAAATTTCATAGGCAGGGCGAACATGTGGACTGCCCTAATGCAAAAAAAGATTAAAAACAGCAAAAATGAAAGAAGCAGAAAGAAAGAAACTTGAGCATAGCTGTCAAACAAGCTCACCTGTTCATCAAAGACAACAACACTCTGGTTCTTATACCAAAACTCCCGCAGCTTGTTCACATTGTTTAACATATTGTCATCAGCTCTAAATGATCCTCCTGCTGGAAGTTTCTGCAGTTCAGTAAAAGCTCCCTTTGCACTCTGCAGTATCAGCAAGCAAAGACAAATGAAAATTGCAATTCTGTCGCACACAACTCTTTACACTTCATATTTTCACCACAAAAAATTTTTGCCACAAAACTCACTTACGGTACAATGACAAGTGAACATAAGCATCTCAATAGATGAAATAGAGAGCAGTTAGTAACATACAGCCTCCATCCCATTTTATATGTCATGGTCAACTTTGCACAAAGTTTAGAAAAAGTAACTTTGATCAAAACATATCAACTACCAATGCAACTCTTTCCATTATTGCCCCTCAAACTCCAATGTTATGTTAGTTGAACATGGAATATTAGAAAAGGAACAACTACCAAAAATATGAAGATGATTTGTAACCTTATTTACTGAAGGAACATCGCTAAAACGTTTTTTTTGGGGAATTGTATGAAGGGTACAATAGGAAAGTTGAGCTCTATATATTTCCATTTTTAAACCATAACAATTATTTTAGGACAAAGCAAAATAGTAACCAGGATATGAAAAGCAAGAAGCGTAGAAGTCTCTGCCATAAAGACTCCCCACTTAAGAAACTCCTCTTTTGTGTGTGCATATTTATATGCATACTTTTCAACAATAAATACCCTAAGTGGAAATTAGAATGTATTTCTAGGTGGAGACCAGAGGATACTAAAACTTTATGTTGAGGGAGAACCGATGATAATCCCCAAACCAGATTCAACACAATTATGCATCCAGGAACCTGGCACGCCATATCAAGGTGAAACCTCCAAATTTTACTAAAGTTTCTGGGACTACATTCCACTAAGGAGAAACTAAAGGCCAAAGTTAATGCATCCATGATCCAGCTCAACATCCAATCACTTGTTGAGACAAATATCCTCCAGCTCTTTAAAAAAAATACCCAGACAAACTAAAGAGAAAATGCAACCCACATGAAGATCCACTCTCTGAGTGATGGACAGCGTCAGAAAGAACTTAGATCCAAATCAGCAAGAAAGTTCTCAAGAAAGGAGGTAAAAATAAAGAAAATACTGATGCCCAGCATGCCAATTTACAGGCATTTTGTTGATCCAACAAGCACTAAACAATATATCAACTTAAAACAATTTAAAGTACGTTGCACATTTAACAGTGTAATTAAAGTCACCTTGTCAGACACTTTTCTTGTCTTCTGATGACGAATTTCATACTCTCTCACAAGTCTCTGCCCTTGAGGTGAATGTAGGAACTTCATGCTATCAACTTCCCATGTAGCATGCTCATAATCAAGCCCACGCCATTTGACAAGCCATTCAAATTGGCAATAGGGAACAGCATCATTATTTGAACTTGGATACTCATCCTGATGACTAAAGGACATTAAACGTCTCTTTCTAAGCAAACGATGTGGCAACCTCCACTCTGGGTTCCATGTAACAATCTGAAGCCCAAAAATAGAATCACCATATATCCCGAACAAAGTATAGTAAACTTTTAAGCAGAGTAAATGATCCAATTACTTTAAGCCATGAAAATATTGACCTGATGCTCTCTATTAAACTTTTCAACCAGAGAAGGAGATTCATGAAGCATCAATGTTTCTGATACCCAATGATTGTAAACGTGAGCAAGACCTTGATACTTAACAAGATACTGCTTCTGCCTACGTATTCCTGAGAAGCAATAAAGACAAAATTGGCATAACAAGAATAATTCCTAAATAAATCACAGTCAAGTAATAGAAATCATTTCTGAACATCATGCCAAATATTTTTGTCCCACGAAGCAAGTTAAAACAAAGGAATCAGACCAGACCTTTCATATCTGAAACTACAACTTCTCTAACATCCCAAATGGACTCTACTCCTTTTGACACTGTATGGACACCAAATTCTATCTTCTTCTTAACACAGAATGCACAGTGCCAGACTCCAGGTGTTTCATCAACTAAAGAAGGATCCAGACAAGATACATGGTAGCATCTTCTACAACTTTCTCCAGCGCAGAACCTACAAAGTAAGCAAAACCGTCACACAGTCTGAGGCATCTTCTAAGGTCAAACAGAAATCACAGGAGAAGGAATAAATCTGCTAAAGCAATAAAAAGCAAATCTATTTTAGTGTCAAAGGGTACCCCATAAGCAGCAGTACAAACACATTAACCCCCTTACTACAAGGTGAAACCACAACAAATCTAAATTAAGCTTGAAAAGGCGCAAAAAGGGACATACCCACACAAAAGAAAAAGTATCAGATGCAATCTAGTCCAAGACATTTTCCCAAATTGTCTAAACAATAAAAGCATAAAAGCATAAAAGCATAATTTACCCACAGGAGCTTTCCGCCCTTCTTGCACATCACGCACACATTTTGAACATCAGTCTTGGTGACTGAAAGAGTCTCCTTTGATCTTGGAATGCAATTGTGTCTCCCAACTGATTCTGAATTAAAGGCAGCTTCAAGATTTCCACTATCCTAAAATTTTACGGAGTCAAAAAAAGAAAATCATCACTCATAATGAGATCATAGCATATGGGTGTATAACAAAAAGTGGACAACATTGCAATAGCGATTTATACAAACATCCACGTTAAAGTTTTGCATGGTAAAATACTCCCATCAACAACGTGGCTTAAAAAGATAGCATGAGTGCAGGAAGAATGATGTACCAAAAAAATAATGACCATAATTAAAGGAGAGAAAAGAGAACCTAAGCTGCAATTTCCCATGTAAAACACCAAGAATTATAACTTAACAATTAAGTTCAGAAGTTAAATTCATTCTTACGAATAAAAGAAGCAAATGACTGATCAGAACAGCATGACAGTGCAATTGAGGGTGTTAAACTACAGCTAAAACAAAAGACATCTCAAATCATCATATAAGGAGCCTATGCAATTGAGTAAATTCACTTAACCAGGTAGCTTACTATATAGTCATGTGCTTGACAAAAAAATTGGGCCCCAAGCTTCGCAAAAGAGCTACATGTACCATGCAAAGAGCTGAATGCAAAAGAATTGGGCCCCAAGCTTTGCAAAAGCTACATGTAATCCCTTAACACTTCCTTTTTGACCAACCAAATTGAGTGAAAAGAAATTGGCCAATTTTTAATGAGATAAAACCATGTGACAGCATGCAAATTTTAACTATCAGCCTTGGCAATTAAGCTTATGCTTAAAATTTTTTGTTCATCTTTCTCACAGCAATTACGGTAAAATAACATTCAGAATAAAGCAATGCATCTGTTATGTTGTGCTATTATGACCATAGAGCAAAATTCATAACATTACTACAAACTAACCTTATTTCTTGAGATGTCACCTGAGGTACAGCTCAGAGTAGCTCCGCAAGAACAGAGTTCCTCTTTTGGTGAATCATAATCTGACCTGCCAAAAAAAATGATATACTATGGGTCCTGGATGTACAAAGCCAGTGGAAAAACAAAGATAGATAGCAGTAGCACCCAACAACTTTTCCATTGTGCATTATCTCTTGCTTTAGATACCGTACAGCCTAGCATAAAATCTACTGATAACCAGTAACTTGCATTTTGAAGAAAAATTGAAAATTTTCATACTGCAAGATGTATCAGCAATATGATCCGAGAATAAAAGAACAATCAAGCAGAACTGACAATACAGAGAAACAATGCCCTCTTACAGCCAAAAAGGATGAATTAGCTCAATTTCTTCTTTCCAAATGATAAGAAAAGAGAAAATTTGACTGCCTTTGAATCAGCAATATGATCCAAGAATAAAGAAACAACCAGGCAGGTCCGACAATGCAGAGAAACAATACCCTCTCACAACCAAAAACAACATGAATTAGCTCAATTTCTTCTTTCCAAGTAATAAAAGAAGGAAGAAATTTTGATTGCCTTTACTTTTTCCTCAAGCATACTTAATTGCATATATAATAACAGATCAAGAGCACAAAAAACCTAATTAAGAAAGGTACACCTATCATCTTCAGTAACACAAGCATAAGCCTTACAAGTAAGATGGAGTAAATTTACAAGCTTATTAAAGCCTTTCATATATGATGAATACATAAGCAAGAGTTCACCATAGATTTGTACTCAGTCAACCAAAATCACACTTAGTAAGAAATACACCATTTAGAGTTAAAGATACATTTGTACTCATTCAAGGAAAATGCACACTTAGATGGCTGTGCTAAATGCTATCCTGTACTAAAACCTGTATCACATATGAAGGTACATCAAGCACTATGAAAACCTGGTTAAAAGAACCCATTTTAGCCGGACAATCAACTCCAGTATTCCTGTCTGAGTAAACATCCATGAACACTCGGCAATCCTCGATGATGGTGGCAGCTAGTTTCCATGCATGGTTGCCTTTATTTAACAGATGGGCTGCTAAAAAAGTTGATATGATGCCTATAATACAGCTAGAAAGGACATCTCATGAAAAGTAAGACTACTGACAGATCATGAAGAAACTGTTTTGCCAAAAGGTATCCCTGAAAATATATGACTAGGAAGACCATGAAGACAAGTGTTCGTCCAAAGTTTATTGTGCCATCCACCTGCCAGTTTACAATTTTAATTTGTTTGGATTGTAGTTTATTTGACAATTTTATTTACTTAAATCAACACATTTTCCAACCACCTTTTTATCTCACATACATCACATCAAAAATGTGCTACGGTATTTTTTTCAAAAAATTATTCCAAATAATCTACTATCCAAACACACTCAATATATTTTCTAAACACACGTTATAATTTAATAAAGTGTTGAAGTACGTTGCTGTGGTAGATACATAAGGCTCTTTCAGATGAACTAAAGTAGTATCAGAAGTTAGGATTTCCACTTATGAGAAATTCTTTCAACCCTATATGGAGTTAAGTTTTATATATGAGGAATTGCTGAAATTTTCTTTCAGCCTCCAGAAACAAGATAATACATCAAAGTGCTCTCCAGTAATCTAACACCTATGGCATCCTTAATTGGGAGAAAAAGACAAAGGACTCTGTAAATGGTTGGAAAGTCTGCACCACAGGGATAAGCAACAATGTGGCATTCAAAGGAGCAGTAATGAAAATTCACTATACTGATGAGCTGTTGAAGAAAGTCCATGACCTTGGGAACCTATCAGCACGTATAACCGAGCTAAGGTAAAGGGCATTGACAAGAGAAAAGATTGATAACTCGAAAGAACAAGAGGTTGACAATTCCATTGGCTTAGCAGCATCTAATAGCATCAAAAAGCAATAGGAAGAACTTCAGCTCTGTTTACTTGAAGTTCAGAATGACATCAAGCAGATCCTGGAACGAGAGATTATGTAAAGAAGAGATTCTGGATCATTATTTCCAACAGCAACTTAGGAAGCCAAAGCAAAAGATGTAACAGTAAGACCAAGCACCATGACAGCACAGCAACCTACACCGTAAAATGGGATTATCCAACTGGTACTCTGTTATACAAATAACTCATTCAGAGAAAACATGCTCGTTAAATGTGAGGAGTGAAACACCACGTAAAGAAGGGGACTGCAACAGATGGATAATTCTAAACTAAAACTTAACAAAACCCAAACAAAGATTGCAAGGGAAAGATTTTTTAAGACAAATATGGAGGATTTGCTCCAGTGACACTTGTTTATCTGGGTTGCACATCTCAGAATGGGAGACTTTGAGAGAGATGGAAAAAGTGCTTGTAAAAGGCTCGAAATTGACCCCCCATCCCATCTGGATTGAAGTTAGTATAGAATGCACTGGGAAAGGAGAAGGACATACATCAGGTGACTACTAAACTAGGAATGCTTAAATTTTTGGATAAATCAGTATCTATTAGAGAGATGAATCAGGCTCCTTTCTCAAAAGATTCACTTGATAGGAAGATGGTCAATATGCACAGGACTATATTGGTATTTAGGTCTAAACGATGAAAGACCAGGAGCAATGCCCTTAATTTTCTAAACAATACAAACATAGCAATATACACACAAAAAAAGTGCACACTTGATGCATGATAATAACCTCATTTGAGAGCATTTCAAAAAATTTGAAATGAAACAACTGATCCCCGAAAATCGGGATATGCAAGGCTTTATAACAAAAAGAGAGAGGATCAAAGCACCTTCGCCTCTTACAGCAGACAGCACAGTTCCCAACAAAGCCATATATATCATTCTCCCCGGATGCTGCAGGATCAGACTCGGCAACCAGAGCAGAGACAGATTTACTAACAAGGATTCCTGTGACATCAGGCGCTACATTAATTGTAGACCCCTTTTCTTCTGATTGCATGCATCGGGCACCACTTTCCAACTTAGTATTACAACCAAGTGGACTCGCCATACAAGTCAACGTCACCATCTCAGGAATCTGAGAATTTCCAGTAGTAGAATTAATATTGGGCTCAGAGATCTTGGCATCACAATCTTTCAAACCAAATGCAGCTCCTGAGACAGCTCTCTCCAATGGTTTTTCTCTCGAGTCTTCTGTGACCCTCATACCGCATTCATGTCCTTCATTCTTGTCCTCTAATTGTTTTAAACAACTCATGTTACCACCACTATCAACTTGAGGCAACAGGTCATGTCTTTCCAACTCGTCCTCCCTACCTGCATGCAGTAAACAATGACAAACAAGGAAGACATGCAGGTCAACCAAATCAGCCTGTTACCACCCAGAAGCAGCCAAAAGTTATATGAATTATGATTCAACTGCTTTCAACCATCTCAAATGTATCATAACATACACTACAAACTGCTTTCAACCATCTAAAATGCATCATAAAATACATTATGATTAATACCAATGACCAAATTAGCAAGCTCATTCTCCACTCAGTTCAAGATATTGGAATTAATATTATAGACACTAACATTTATGCAGCATGAATTTAAACGCTTGTATCCAACATAGATACTGGAAAAATATACCGTGCGAAAAATTCTAAGTTTTCAACAGTCATCACAATGTTAAGTGGAGGGCCTCGCATGAGAAATTTGCCTACCTGATGCTGAACATATTTGTTTTCGTTTGAACAAATCCTTGTAACTGCGAGCATCCATTCTCTTCCTCTTTACACCAAAAGATTCTTGGTTCCATTTTTCACCATGGTTGACGTTTTCAGTTCCCATCGTCAACTGCTTTACGCTCTTCTGTTTCTTTTCCCGCCTGCTCATTCTGTCCGCTGAACTGGACACTTTCTCCAAGCTCTTTGATCCATATGAAGTTGATGAACCAAGTGCTCTACTCCTGTCAGACCTTCTTAAAGGACTTGGGGCGCTCTGTTTCTCCAGTCTCTCAGATTTCCTGATAACCGGAAGAGGTGTTGATGGCATCCGCTTTTCAAGTCGTTCAGACTTCCTAGTACTTGATGGGCTCGATGTCATTTGTCCTGAGGATGATGCACCCTGAGTTGTCTGCCTTAAACGTGAAGCATCAACCTTTAACGTGCCAGAGTTCAAAGTTCCTTCCCCGCTATCCATACTTTTACCTGAACTGTCACCCTCAAAATCTTTATTTCTCTGCCTAGAGCGAGAATCATTAGCCATCCTTTCAGCTGCAAACCACTAAATTGTTCAGCTTAACTATTCCAAAATACGAAACAAAATTGACAAATACATTAAGGGCCTTTACAATTAGGTAGTAGCAAGTGGTACAGATCTCTCTTCCCGAATGCACTCTAAGCATAATCCTATAAACTAAAACCAATGAATCTCAATCAAGTATTATGCAAATCCTCACTAAATTACAATTTTCACCTCCCCTTCCTACCTAAAAAACTTCTTTCTTTGACAAAAAGAAAAAGGACATGGTTGTAGAACAGCTCCTTCTAGCTTGGTGCCCTAATACTTCAAGACTTGGGAACGAAGAACGAAGTGATAGCACAATGCAGGACTATTAGGGCAATTTCCAAAAGCCAAATCAAATCCTGTTAACATTATTTGATTTCCAAGTTAAGAAATTACAAATTCTTTGCCTAAAAAAAAAAAGAAATTACGAAATTTTGGAAAATGCTGAAAATGCAAAGCAAAATTCCAACCAATCCTACTTCCCTAGTGCAAATTTTAAGCTTAAAAACACTAATTAAGCTCAGAATTAACACTAGCAATACCAAGAAGCACTCTTAGTTACCTCTGGGTTTAAAGAAAACCCTAGATTCTTGAATCCACGGCTCCCGAAAAAAACCCTGGTTTCTAGCAGTACCTCGATGTTCGTGAATTTACTTCGGTGCTTACCAAGGTAGAAGAACGGCCATGCAACACACAAATGAAACAACTGCTGAACTCGTCATACCTCGGACTCTTACGGTGTTCCAGCGGCGGTGCAGGATTCTTTATTTCCATTTTTGCCCTTGACGGTTTTCATTGTTTAAAGGAAGCGAAACGTTGTAATGACTATTATACCCTTGGTTTCTTTTTATTTTTGGGTGGATAAAAGTAGACAATTCATTTTATTTCCATGGGTGAATATTTTAATAACTATTATACCCTTATTTCCTTTTATTTTTGGGTGGGTAATGTAGGAAATGGGAACAGAAGGTTAGAAATAGAATTATAATACACGCAAAGTTCTATTTAGGTTTAATTGCACGTTATTTCTTTAATTAGAGATCAGCAGTGATTCACTTCCTATGTTCACAAAATCTATAAATTGCTTCGCCAAATCCTTTTCTTCTTTTATTATTCTTGTTCTCCATATTATGCTTAGATTTCCGTTTTCTTCCTCCTCTACATTCTTGTTGCGATCTAATACCGAGTTTGAGAAAAATGCAATGAAAAATTTTAGGGCCTGTTTGGAAGATGAGTTTTTTGGGTGTTTGTATAAAATTTTACTGTAGATCACTGTAGAAGTTGTAGAAAAATTTTTGTGAGATGAAAAATTTTTTTTTCTTTTCCTTTTCTTTCTTTCTTTTTCTTTTTTCTTTTTTCTTTTTTTTCTTTCTTTCTTTTTTCTTTTCCTTTCTCCCTTCCCACTTCTTCTCCCTTCCCCTTCCCCCTCCCTTGTTCCCTCTTCGAAAACTGCTAATGAAGCAGCAACATCAACAACTTTTTTCTTTTCTTTTTTTTTTGCTTTTTTTCTCTCCTCTCTCCCGCACCCTTCCCCTTCCTTTTCCCTTCCCGCACCTTTCCCTCTCCCGACTCCTCCCCCACCACCTCTTCTCTCCGCATCTCCCTATCTCTCTCTGCGCAGATGGACAGCACAGAGAAATTTTTTTTTTTTGCAATTTTCCTTCTCCCTCCTCTCCTCCCCTTCCCCCGCCACTCTCACCCTCCCCCGGTGCAGCGCGAAGCCAACTGAAGGAAGGCGGCAGCCTGAACCGTTTTCCCGCACTAGTACTACCCAGTCTGGCATTTGAGTTTCTATTTGGGAGCAGAAAAAGGCGCCAGGAAAGATATCTTTCTTGTTAGATCAGTAAAAGACGTTAATGCTAAAACTATTCCCCATCTTGCAAAGGGAAATCTTACTCTTGGATTGTCATTTCTTTGATTTCCTGGATGGAGGTTTTTATTGTGCAACGATCTGTAACAAGGAGGATGGAGGGGAGAAGAGGTGAATAGGGAGAAAGGAAAAAACGAAGACGCAGGAGGAGGTGCTCGGCCGGAACGGCGACGAGGTTGGGGTGGGGGAGGAAGAAGAAGAAAAAGGGAAGGGAATTTTTTTTTTGTGTTTTGGGTATTTTGAATTGTGTAGGTAAAAAACTTTGTGAAGGTTTTTGGGGTTCCTGTAGCAAAAGTTGTTAAAAAACTAGTATTATACAAACTTGGTAAAAAATCAAGGTTCCAAACAGGCCCTTTGTTTAAGATGCTTAAATATATACTACTATTTCTTTCTTACAAAAAAGTGTTTAAGTTTCTCACAAGTTATTGTAATAAATTAAAAGTACTTATTTAGTAAAATTAATTTTAGACATGCATATACACAATAATAACAACTTACTCATAACATGCTCTGATTTGTGGAATCTTGAAAGTGTCGATTAAGGAAGTGTGGTATGTATGGTCCAATATTTGATTGGTTCTTATTTAAATGCTATAGCTTTTGCGGCCTATATTACTTTCTTGGTTTATCTAAAAGTAGCCCTATTCTAGTCTCTGCAGCAATTACACACTTTCGTTTATTTTGTAGTATTGTGGTGATTTAAAGGGTTCAATGATTAAATCTGCTAATTACTTAGCAAGGAAAATCAAGAAGCAGATAAAAGGTGAGGAAGAAGCATCTTCGCGAGTTAAAGACAAGAATCTCTGGAAATTAAATGTTTCTCCAAAGATCAAAATTTTTGTGTGGAGGACAGTGACAGGTGTTGAGTTTGTGCAATAATAATAATGTTAATCCTATTTGTCAACAAAAGCATTTCCGAGTCAATTCTAGTACTGGAGTAGGGACTCTAAATGTGCAATGGGTTACTAAATTCACCCTTAGGGGTGGCAATCGGGTCGAATTCGGGTTGGCGCGTCGGGTTGAGACTCATGTATAAAAGAAAATATGCTGACTCGAGCCTGACCCGTCAACCCAAAACGGGTCAGGATACCTGACACAAACCCGAAAATTTCGGATTGACGGGTCGATTTGAAATGATTCGAAACTTAATTTTAATTTATTAATTTACCACTATAATTTCTAATAAAATCAATTTCTCACAAAACTAATTACATAATCAAGTAATAAAAATTTAAATAAATAATCCCAAACCAAATCTAAAATAAATTAAACACCGTAAAAGTGTTTTATCCCAAATCAAATATAAATTAAATTAAATCAATATAAAAGTAAAATATAATATAATATATTATTTGTCCAAATATAATAATTTCAACTTCACACAAGTTAAATAAATTCATTTAGAATTAAGTAATGAATGCCTTTGAAAAAAAGTAATAACTTAGTTTAGTTAGATCAAATAATTTTTATATTTATTAAATTATTTTTAATTCATAAACGGGTCATATCGGGTCACCCACGGGTTGACCCGAAATCGACATGTTTATTTTCGGGTTCATCGGGTTCGACCCAATTGTGACCGAACCACTGAAACCTTAATCCAAACCCATTAATTTCGTATTAGCTTCGCGTCGTGTTTTCAAATCGTGTCGAAAATTGCCAACCCTATTCACCCTGACTCCAAAGAATTTGCTAGATTCGATATACCAAAATTTATTCACGAAAACTTGTTAATTTGTATATAGGACAAATAGGGTCCTATCCTCAGGGACTGAGGAAAATTTGTTCCTTTTCAAGTCAAGGATAAACGGGGGTTTTGAGAATTAAAAACTAATGAATTATTAACTAAACTAATCGACTACGAAAAAATAATTAAGAGAGAGAGATAATGAGAAAAACTCTAATCAAGGATACACTTCAGAAATGGTTCATGCAACTGATCATTGTTGCAATTATAATTCCAACATTTATTAATAAGTAGGTTTTTAACTGCCGATACGATCTGACAGTCTGTCTGTCCTTATTGTTTCGATAGTCAAGGTACGACCATTGACTATTTTCCTAATTTAGGAATAATCCTACGTACGATCATAGGATTTTATTCTCTAATTGCATTAAAAACTAGAAAAACCCTACTCTAATCAATAAGCACGCTACGAGAGTTTCTTTGAAATAGATTGTACGTTTCTCTAATACAAATCCAATTACATCAGTTGCTATCGGGATTGGAATAGTCAAACAATTACGGATTCAACTACTCTAATTAGCAAATAAATTACGTGAATAATTAAATATTACGCACTTATTCAATCACACACAATAATCATAGCAACGCAAAATAGAAAACATACAAATATCAATGATTGAATGAAGCAATTAAAATAATTTAGATCTTATAGTTATCGTTGAACCAAATCTTCAGTTGTCCCTTGACTAGAAATATGAAATTAGTTCTCCATTAACGGAGAACAAGTCATGTAAAAATCTGTTCGAAACTTTCCCATTGTCTTCCTCTCCATCGGTCCAGAAAAATAAGAATTACTATGCTTTGTTCCTAAGCAAGAGCTATATCCGAATTCTTTCTGCCGAATTGCTTAATTGATTGGTTTCCTAATACCAATCAAATTCCTAAAGAGTTTCCTATTACAATTCAATTTCCTAAAAG
Organism: Coffea eugenioides; assembly: GCF_003713205.1. Taxonomy (NCBI): domain Eukaryota; kingdom Viridiplantae; phylum Streptophyta; class Magnoliopsida; order Gentianales; family Rubiaceae; genus Coffea; species Coffea eugenioides. Next base: position 43,645,974 of record NC_040035.1, on the reverse strand, counting down.
CTCTCCCAATTGCTCGAGATTGACGTAGAATGCAAAGAAATAGGAAACTTCAGCAGCTGTCAAGTTTTGAAATTTGACTTGGATTGGGAAACTGTCCAATATCAATCCCGACTTTTCGATTTTGAATCCCGAACGTAGGTTTGCCCACATGCAAATCATCAAAAAAATCTTCATTTAACCACTTTTCGCTCCAACACCCTATAATTGATATGAAACACCAAATATAAGTAAAATCTATCAATTAATACAATATTTGACTAAAATCAAGAAAAAAATAATAATAATTTAAGCAACAAATTATGACTTATCAGACAGAATCTTCAAGCGAGGCTTGGAAAGATGATAACAGTCTGTAAATGTTGTGGTTGTGCAGTGAAATCCGAACAACACATGTTCCTTGAATGTGAATTTGCCCAAGTGTGGAAGGGGCTGGAACCTCAGATGGCTTCAAACATTTCATCCATGTCCATGAAATCATCTGGGGCAAATCGATGTGGGAATGGCTGAAAGGATATCCCCTAGAGCCATCAACCTTGAACAGGTCGAATGTTTAGCTTTCCTCAAATTTCTGCTATTTTCAAGAGATTTTGGTATTTCCCATTTTGTGAGAATCCGAAAATTTTCTGAATTTTTAGGTCTTATTTTATTTCTTTGCACCCGTTTTCTATATTTTTGTTATTATGTTAACTTTAGCGATATTATTATAAGGAAATATAGTTTTTAAATTATTTTTCTAGTATAAGTTAGTTCATGAGATATTAGAAGTGTATATTGGACGTGGGACCAACTAATGGCGTTAAGTGCGCTAAATTCGACCAATTAGGTTACATTTTGTATACCGGGATTAATTTATTAGGTGTTAAGAGATAATTAGAGATTACTTAGATGGTTTAATTTTGGAGAGACAAAAGGATAAGTTTGAACCATTAAGAGTGTCATGTGTCGCGACCCGATTTGACGGTTGACTTGCCTAACTTTCTTACCTTTACTAAAAGAATAATTTTGACCCAAATCATCTTCATTTCCTATCCTTCTTGGCCGAACCTCACCTTGAGAGAAAAGAAAAGAAAGTTTCAACTATATCTTCCATTTCTTGCACAAATTTTGAAATCCAACCGATTAAACCTTGAATTAGTCCACTAAAGTGACTTGCTAAGGGAGTTTCAAGGTCTTGGTGGAGTTGTTTTGGAAAGAAAAATCCTAAGTTATCATCTTTCTTGAGGTGTCAAAGTACTTTGCTTACAAACTTCCTCTTTATTTCAATTAATTGATAAGTAGTGGCTTATAGTTGTTATAGATGCTACTTTGTGGAAGATTTCATGGATTAAAGTGGAATTAACTAAATTTCTGATTTTTTGAAAATTTTTCTATTTTCATATGATGATTATGATTGGCCTTGGATTGATGACTCTAAATTGTGTTAAATGGATCCCTTGTACGTTAATTGCGGTTATTTGCGAAAAATTTCAGCTTTAGGGTTCCAATTTGTCCTGTTCTGACCGGCTTTATTAGTGCATGTTAGAGGCCGAATCAGGCTTAGGTTAAAACATGAAAGTTGTAACAAATGATGTTAACTAACTGCCTGCAAAATTTCAGCTCAATTGGAGCACTGTAGCATGTGAAATGATAGAAATACCCTTGACTGTCCATGAACCCTGTTTCGCGAACAGATTTCTATTTTCGTGGCGTTTTCCATTTTTGACCATGAAAATGCATGATTTGGCTTTGGAGGTCTTCATAAGAAATTTAGATTTATGTTTTGGTTTCGAAATGCCATAAGATTCATTTCAATCCGATAAGTGTAGTTTCAGTTGTGCTTATTGTGCCGAAAGGTGTATTCTATAGTCGATAATGTGTATGTGGTTGATTTGAGATGAATTGATGTTGCTTGCAGGATGGAAAAGTAAGGAAATGTAGGGGACATGCTGTCCAAATTTTAGGAATGTTGGACTCCTTCGAGTTTGGTTTGATTTGGGATATATATAAGACAGACTTTTGGGGTTGTTTGAGCCCTAGGGTTTCATATTACCTTTTTGTTCTCGAAATCATGTTTTGCACACTTGCATGAGTAATTAGTTGGCGAGATTTACGACTTGTAGTTGAGTCTCATTTGTGCATTCTATTTATTGGAATTGTGGCTATGGGAACCATAATTATTTACCTTGGCTATTTTAGGGTTTCTTGGTGATTAGAGCCATACCTTGGTTGAAACTCTACTTTAACTGGTGAGTGTACCACTCCCCTGAATTGTTGTTTAATTGGTTCATCTATACTTAAAATGTGTGACATCAATAACTATGAACTCTGTTATTCTGAATGAGACGAGAGTGTACTTTATCACACTCGTTCTCTTGCCTGTACTGAATGAACTGGAATCTATTACTTGTACTTGTTATGAACTTGAACTTGTTACTTGCGCTTGTTATGAGATCGTTTGGAAGTGTGTCCAACGATCTTCCTATTAACTTGAACTCAATCTCATGGGGAGTTAATTAAGTCGAGCCAGCAAGAGTTTGGTCGAGGTAATTGACAATCCATGGATGCCTGTTCCTGGAAAATCTTTGGGTATTGAGACTCTTGATTCCGGTATACTCGAGTATTATCATTACTGTTCCTGTACGGCGTTCGAGCCCGGTAAGGGGTATGTTTGGTGAACGAAATTTTGGCGTAAGAGGGGTTTACGGACATTAGTGTGTTATTAAACGTTGACGGAGAGTCAACGAGACTGGATCAAGTATTGCAACGGAGATTTGGCTCCTGAGGGCCACCTGTATCCTTTAAATTGTGGTGTTCGTTCATTTTTCTTACTTGATATGTATATGTGCCCTAAAAGTGTTTTATCATGATTTCTACTGTTATACTTTTGGTACCTCATTGAACTTCTAACTCACCCCGTTCCGCTATCCTTATTTTCCTTACAGGGAACCACCTTTTGGAACTGTGATTTTGAAGCATGAGTTGAGCTAGTTTAGATATTTTGTATAGCTCCTCAATGGTTGAAAACCCTAATTGTACTTGGATTCAAATGTTCCCTTTTGATTTGTAAAAATACGAATGTGGTTTATAAAAGTGTGTACTCGTGTTCATGTGTTATCTTTGGTTTGTATATGTCCATTTCAAGGATTATATGAAGTTACTTATATTCGATTGGGTCCCGGTCGGATTGTGACGTGGCAGGCACTATTCACTTTCCGTTTCGATTTTTATTTTTCTGTTTCGTGATTTTTGTTTTGTTTAAGCGCGCTACTGTATTCCGGCACGTTTTGAGTTGTGTATAACCGTATTAGTAGTCCTGGCGAGAGTTGAGCAGGCTGTCCGCCGAACCCTTTGGTTCGCCTTAAAGTGAGGTGGAGCCGTTACCCATTTCATTCTGGAAGATGATGCCTTAAATGTTGTGCAGAAAATCAACAACAAGAATATGCGAAGCTGTTTTGAATATGTTAACGAGTTTCCCATGTTGGAAGAAATTGCAATGTTCCTGCTCATATCATGTCAAGGTTGTCTTCATCCCCAGGGAAATCTTGTATATATGCTGTTGAAGCTTATTTAAAGGAATGATGGTAATTTCTTTTTCAAAAAAAAAAAGATCCATTACAGCCAATACAGAGTTCATATGTAGCGTTGGGTAATTTACCTCACAAGTAAATCTAGCTGATACTAATTTCCACAGACACAAATCATTTGGTAAGAATGTGAACAAAGTAGCCATAATAATGTCACTTCATTTGACTCTCAAACTCTACTATATCTCCATACACTTGTAAAGCTTTATACTATATGGTTTCTTTCTTGAAAAAAAAAATTATAAATACTAGTAATAAGTATATCTTTTATGAACTTGTATTCTAACTGATAAACTAGCTCAACTTTAATGTCAAGATTTACGTAGGTAGGTAATGAGCATTTCCATGCCCATATTCACATTACACGCATAAGCACATCCAAAGAGGATAAAAGAAAGGATTAATGCACTATAATTCATCCGTTAATTTGTCTCAGATTTCAATCTTCTTCTTCCTTAGCATGCGGCCTGTACATTCTGATCGGGCGATTATGTAATGGTTGGAGTGGTCTTGCATTGGCTTCCGACTCCTGCCAAAAAAAAAAAGGGATTGCTACATGTTAGGACAGTGCGTAAACCTCATAATCATTTGACTGTGCTTCTAATTATGCAGGATTTGACATAAATAGTCGAATTAATGGTCAAATTAAACTAGATTTTTTTTTTTTTTGTGATTGAAGTAGAGTTTTATTTGGCAACTCACATCGTGTACTGCTTCTCGAATCATTTTCACTTGATCTCTAGTAACAGTTCTAACCTGAGGAATTTTGATGCAGTTAGACATCAGAATTCAGATGGGTATATGTATATATATATATATTTATTTATTTATTTATAGAAAATCTGAAGAATTTCCAATTAGAATTAGTTCGACTAACCTTCTTAACAATTGTCCAGACGACATTTTGAGTGCAAGGAGGAGTCGTTAGCGAGCCAATGTACCTATAATACTTCCTGCTTCCTAACTTTATCTGCTTTGGATCAATAACACCCACAACTTTCTCCAAATCTCTTGTATCAGCTAGAGCCTTTAATTTATTCTCCATCTAGGGTTACACATATCCAACATTAACCAAAAAAAAAAAACCAAAGAAAATAGTGCCATAAAAACAAAAATAAAGGGTGTTAATTTTATGAAGTAAATTATCTTGAAGTCTTTAATTTCCTCTAGGATAAAAAAGAAAAAGAGTAAAAAACAAAAAAAACCCATGTGGTAAATCTAATATACAGAAAAGTCCCCCGTGATTTCAAAATATAGAACACGACACCCCGTACTTTGAACTAAATTGTAAAGGTGACAAAATCCATTAAACGTAACGGAAATGGACGAAATGACCAAAATGCCCTGATATAATTAAGCAAAAGACAGCTAAAAAAAAATCATTTGTTTTATTCTCTAGATAGAGAGAATTGAGGGTTAAGGAGTAGAACATGTATATTTATTAAAAATTAAGTATAAATTTTTTTTTTAGGTTCCAATAAGTCATTTCCGTTAAGTTTAACGGATTCCGTCACATTTACAATTTAACTCAAAGTACGGGGTGTCGTGTTGTATATTTTGAAATCACGGCGAACTTTTTTGTGTATTAGATTTACCACAAAGGACTTTTTGTATTTTACCCAAAGAAAAATAAAGACATAGTATCTTGAGAAGGGGGAGCTAATATATACCATAGATAAAAAGGAATCGGATCGTCCGATCTCATATATGATTCCAATTACAGCGATCTTTCCATTGAGGGCTTCATGAACCAAATGCGCCTCTAGATCGTACCTGTGGTTGACTTTAAATTATTCAATGCTCTTGATTAATTACATGTAATCCTACAGTCTAAACAGCTAAGCTAGCAACATTTTGTTAAAAGGAAATAATTAAGCTAATTAAAGTACCTTTTGCCATTAATAGAATGTTCACTAGGTGAGTGCCAGTGACACTGTCTGAGATGATATAAGGTCCCGTTTATATGAATATGCCCAGCATCATCAACCCATCTCAACTGCACATTTACAAAGCAAAACCATCAACCAAAGGAACAAGAAAGTTGTTACCTCACTATGTCAGGGAGGTCCACGTACCTTGATATTTCTCAGTTATTCTTGGTACCCAAACCCTGTTTGAAAGGTGAGTTTTTTGAGAGTTTGTCTAAAACTTTACTGTAATTTACTGTAGAAGTTTTTAAAAAAAATTTTTAAATGTGTAGATTTTTGAATATTTTGAAGTGTATAGTTTAAAAATTTTGAAAAAATTTTTGAGATTACTGTAGCTAAAATTTTTAAAAAACTTGTAGCAGACAAACTTGGCAAAAAACTTGGATTCCAAACAATTTTCAAGGAAATTTAATTGAATGAATGATTGGGCATAAGTTCATAACTGTGCAAAAATAACGAAGACCCGATTTGTTTGAAGTCATATGTAGGATTTCGATGGTAAGAGAGAGTCACCATCATATCGTGGCCTCTATTCACGAGAGTGGCATTAGAAGGTTTGTAAGCCCTATGAAGTCTTCCCAAGCTTGACACAACTTGAACTCTTGCATCCAGCAGATCAATCGGAGACTGCATGCTACCATGGTTACACATGCTCCACTCTGGCCGAATCTCCCCCCAGTGAGCTGGTCCCCTGTGGCTTCTTTCATCGTAACTAAATTCCTTTTCATCCTCTGCAACCAGCATGAATGAAAAATTATTTGTTCCATACTCAATACTATAATACTGATCTCTTTGGTTTAAGGGAAAAAAACTGGAAACTTTTTATCTGGTATAAGTTCGAAAACTTACCTACTTCTTCAGCTCGTGCCAGATTACATGCAAAGGTCGTAAAAACGAAGAAGCAGCAAAACAAGGCTTTTCTTGTAAGATACTCCATACTAATTTGCCCGGTATGATTTTGGACATGAAGTTGTCGTAGAAGGACTTGATAATTAGGTGCTGATTATATAGCAGCTACATGAAATGTGAACCTGACATGTACTATTTTGAATTTTATTTGACCCAGGTGGGTATCCGAGGAAACTTCGTTTGAGACTTTGAGGTAGCAGGTGGGTGTGAATTGGCAATTTTCTAGTGAACAGAATTAAGAAAGATAGCTAATTGGCTTTTTCTTGTTGTATTTAGATACTACTATATAAGTAGAATCCAGAAGAAAAGAGTTTAACCTCTCTAAATTCCTTTTTCCTGGTTTCTTTCGTGGAACAGTACGTAGAAGTGGAGACTGAAGACACAATTAGATCAACGCCCGAGGCGACGAATTTTCTAGTTGACGTTTCCAAAAGAAAAGGCTTCATCATAACGTGTCAAACTTCGCCTATATGGTTAATTTGGAACATCTTCTGAGTCTTTAGATGACAAGTAGCTGGTTTATTCAATGTTGCCGGTAAGCTACTCAGCAGCATAGCTTACATTCTTTGATTTGGATGTACAAACGTTAAGTTCAAATGTGTGCAGCCAAACTACAAAATGAAAGGGATACAAGGGAAAAGTAAATTAAGGACAAAATAGCTAGTCTTCCCTCACTCTTCAAATGGAACTAGAAGGCTTTGCTTTAACTCCATTTCTGTATGAAGCCTATTTTCCCTCTTTCGGCGTTTATTAATTTATTGGACTTTCCCTTTACAAATTCAGGGTCCAAAGGGGCTTATGTACTCTTCAGAAACAAGGATAAGCACGTATATAGACTAATCAGCATTGGCATTTCATTTTCTTCATGTTTTTTTTTATAAAAAAATTGCAAGGATACTAAGTGCGATATTGTGTCATATATATGTCACAAACAGACATATAGCTTTGTGGTGAGGTGAGCCTGAGCTCAGGGAACTATATATTGCCCTATAGCAAGTAGCCAGGTTGCACGTAAGAGGAAATACAAGTTTTTTCCTCTGGTTTTTGTTACTCTGCGATGTGTCTCTCTCCTACAAATTGAATATTTCTCAGGAAAGGAATGAAAAATTGTATGGTACACGTTCCTTAATTTTATTTTATTTTTTTGGTAATTAAAGATGCATTGAGAAGAAATAGGTCTACATGGTCATGAACAAAGTAATTAGCTTAATATATAGTCATCCGAGTGACCTTAAATCATCCAAAGGTAGGGGAAGTACAAAATCTGGATAACTATCAAAAACTGGATGTAATCATTACTGCCTTCTTCCCCTTTTAGCTAGCATGCCTGCACACCTGTTCGCTTCATGAAAATTATAATACTTAGTGGAATGTAGTCGACAGCTCCTTGCATTTAGATAAGGTGGGGAAAAGCTCATGAGAATTTGGAGGAGTTTTGCTCGAGAAATGAAACCAGAAGTTTTAAGGGTCCAGTTCCACTTCAAGTGAGGAGATGTTGAGTTCTTTTGCCGGCTGTAAACCATCTCTGAGTGCCCAAAGATGTAAAGCTGGTACATGTTCTTTAATACTGTTCCAAAGATGGAAAGGTGGAGCCAATAGTTGTTGTGGACCTATAGGTGTTGCGGACCTTGTGGTGTTGCGGACCTATAGGTGTTCCCTTGGTCCAGAATGAGAAATTACTAATTAGTGCATCCATTCAAACTTCAACATGGTCAGAACTTCTTCTTTACAGTTCAAACCTACAAATCATGGGGAATTCCTCTTAAGCCCAGCTACCTGCTCACTAATTAATTGGAATCATTTCCTTTTGTACTGCAACTGTAGTATACTGACTTCTGAGTGCTCTCTACGCATCTGCATGCTGCCAATGCCTATTTCTTACTGTCATTATTGATACATTTATTTTTTTTTTTAACAAAGAATATTTAGTGTGCAAAATTCCACTCACCCATTCAAAGCATTTTTCGATTTTTTTTTTTAATTCAAGCATCTTCCCATTTATATTCCCCGATCAAATATTTTGTTCATGTTAATTATCCTACTATCTTATCTTGATTTCTAGTGGCAATACATTGAGGACCCATGTGGGTGCACATCATTGATAGAATTCTTGAAACAAACGAAAGGGAAGCCATGTGTTAGATGGCTCAACGGGCCAGCTTCTGCCTTTTGGGGCTTTAGCTTCTGCCTTTTGGGGCTTTATGTTTCACTATCTATTGCTAAATTTTCAACCTAAACTTTACAACATGTCATAAACGAAGAATTCACATTAATTAGTAACCCAACATTGTAAGTATCCTACCCCGGTTGTTCCCTTGCCTGTTATGCTTCACAAATGAGGTACTCGAAGAATATGAACCGAATGACTAATATGAATAACAAATAAAAGTCAAGCTTAGAGAATGAGACTGTCCATGCAACTGATGCAATACATTATAACACATGTGAAAAATGAAATTTGGTATTCCGAGTTTGAACTATTGATCTATACCATAACATCAGATCAGCACTATACAATTATCACTGATCCACGCTAGTATGGACAACCGAGAAAGCTAGTTCCCTCAAAAACTAAGTGGAAAAGAATTAGAAAGCAAGAAGGATTGCAGCCCTTGTTTCTTCTCACGACAAATTCTTGAAATTTCCAGAATCTAGGAGTTGTGGCAAGTTTTCACAGCATTGGAATAAATAATTGTTTGGAAACTGATTTGATTTTCTCTGATTTGAAGGGTGTCCAAAAAGTCAAAACCATTCAAGGAGGCATTATGAGAATCACCGTGACTTGTGTTCTTGGAGCACATTAGATTAGAAAATTATTTTAGCAGATATGCTATCTGACTATTTATTTGATCAGCTGTTACCTATACGGTTCTACATCTAAAACAATGATTAAGAAGGGCTTGCAAGGCCATTGGAAGGCTGACAGGTTTCACAGTAAAAAAAATCTCAGAAATTTTTTTTTTCTTGAAGAAAAATGAGAATGAGAATGAAGTAGTGTAAGAAAAAGGAAAAGAATGAATACGTGGAGTCAGATATCACGAGGCACCTCTCAAATATCTTAAGAACCGCGATTTGTAAACTTAATCTTGCAACTTCATTTTGACATGAAAGGTAACACGAAGAAAAACCTCATTTTCTTCACCTGATGCAATCGCGAGTGGCCTAGTTGTTAACCAAAAGATAAATGAAAGAGCAACATTGTCAAATGCAATCATGGAGTCGAACAGAATTAACGAGCGACCCAAATTAAGAACCCCAAATCTCCTAAATGAAGTTTTACCTCTTGCCTCTAACCATGCCTCGACATGAAAAGACAACTGAACAGGCACTCCACTCTACGTAGTGTTCATCATCAACCACTTTTAAGGTGGATTTTACTATTATTGTTCATGTCTGGACAAAATATTTCCTCAACTTGATCATTTTAATCTTTCAATATTCCTTTTATTGGTGTAATATGGCAAGTCCACTTATTCCTGCCTCATTTGGTGGGGACTCCATCGCGCAATATTTATCCAAATTGTAACTATATAAGCCCTAATCCGCCTCTTTGCTCCTTGTACAAACAACAAAGGCCTCACATCATACTTGGATTCTCGTTACTTCATCCTTGAAGAGTTGAAGTTGTGTAAGTGCATTTTTCAACCTTTTTCTATATGTAGTTGTTCATATGTATGATCAGTTAAGCTCTAATCTATAGCCTATCCTCCTAGCATTGGCATGTACATATGCATGCGTCATGAATGGTTTGATTTTTTTGTTTATTATCTTCATTTCACGGCATCAGTATTGACAGCAGCTTTACAGGGTTGAAGATCTGAAGAATGAAGCACCTGCTAGTAGTTTTCCTACTTGTAATGATCAGTTCTCATGTGGCTACAAGCAGAAAAGTCATGCCGGCCGAGATGCAAGAGCAAGAGAAGAGATTTCTGGTCGCAAATGATGAGGGTAAAATCGATGATAACTCCGGATCAAGCGTGGATAATCACCATCACTTACCAAGGCAGGACTTCAACGATCACAGCGGAGGTGGCTCCATGGGAGGTGATGACTCGGACGCCCGCAAGAACTAAGAATAATTAGCTACGTAAGTACTTGGGAAGTTTAGTAATGAAGATTATATATAGTTATTTCCTATTTCGAGTTAAAACTAAAATCAGTGAGGGTGGAGTTTTCCCATCAGTACGTTTGTACAATAGGGTTATCTGTTTGTCAATAATCGATTATGAAGAATAATCCTCATGTATCCTAGTATATGAAATGGCTGTGGCTATGGCGCATGCATGCATGGTAAATAAAGAAAATAAAATCTTTGATTTCCTTTTAGTCCAAACTTGAGGAAAAGAAAAGGCAAAACATAATGAAGAGAATTTCGCGTGGTAATTTTTGTCTGAAGATTTGTTTGGATTGTTTCATATTTCCCCAATTTTTTTTGCTTACATCATCTTTACAATTTCCAATACACCTTTTTATCTTCCCAATATCTTTTTATCTCACATACATCACATCACAAAAAGTGTTACAGTAAAAATATCCCAAATAATCCCAAATAACTTACAATCCAAACAGATATGTTTTCATTATTAGTTGAGGAGAATAATCTGAGTTGGATTTGTAACGGACAATTGGTGAATTATATTCATTCGGAGTAAAAAAAACAATATACAAATAGATTTGGAATTGTGCGACAAAATTACAACTACAAATAGAATAGATGTATTAATGGGTGCCCATTAAAAAGACCCTAATAATAATAATAGTACAGTAGACTATATTTATAGGTTACACTACAAATAGACAACGAATCTAAACACTATTGAGTAAATTTTACGAACTAGATTAGTGCTAGTACATAGAATTTATCTTGACATAAAAATATAACGCTGTAACGCAATTGCAGCAAGCATGAAGAACAATCCCACAATCAATTCTATGGCAACATTTGAGTTGAATATTGAAGAACCAAATCAGAAAAGTGAAGCCTCTTTGCACATTTCCAGGCAACGTTTAGTTCGTTAATGACACAGTTTAATTTCGACGGGCTCATTTCCTTGTTGGTGGAGTTTCAACGTTCTTAAGATCCCATGGATTCTTCCTCTCAAGGTTTTGACAAGAAAAACCCAAGTTGGTTTCTGGACTTGTTTCTGGTTTCCAGCCCAAAGCGGTCCTTCAGACGCACGAATGTGCAGTAGTGGTGGACCTCAGACGGCTTAAAAAACATATCGCAATTGAACCATAGAGATCCCGGGGTTTGCTTGAGGATGCATGAATAGTTCTATGACTATTAGGCCTAGGCCCGATAATGGATCACAATGGGCCACAAAACACCGAGTGTTTGGTGTCTGGTAGGTCAATGACCTACTAAACCTTTTTCAGGATATAGACAGGGCAGTTTTAAAACAAATTTCCTTTCATTTTGTCTTTTATTTTATGGATAAACTACCTTTTATCCTCCAATGAATTGGTACTTTACCACATAACCGTCTTGTTCTTTAAAAACTCTGTATTTGATAAAACTGAAATCTAAAAATTGAATTTGAAATTTGAATCTATTAAATTACTAAATTGTTAAATATTAATTGGATAAAAAACAAAAAAATCCCTTGTGATAGAGCTAATATACAGAAAAGTCCTCTATGATTTCAAAACGTATAAAACTACCCCTCGTGCTTTGAACTAAATTGTAAAAATGATGAATTCATTAAAATTAATGGAATTAACTTATTATAATCTAAAAACAAATTTTTTATACCTAATTTTTAACAAATATACACGTTCTACCCCTTATCTCCCAATTCTCTCTCTCTAAAGAATGAAACAAATGATTTTGTTGAACTATCTTTTGTTTAGTTGCATCAAGGCATTTTTGTCATTTCATCTGTCCCCATTAATTTTAAAGAATTCCGTCACCTTTACAATTTAGTTCAAAACATGGGATGTCGTGTTGTACGTTTTAAAATCAGGGGAGCTTTTTTGTATATTAGGTTTATCACAGGGGATTTTTTGTTTTTTACCCATACTAATTTGATACATTTGAATAATATTACATTAAGTGATAAGTAATAAGTGAAAACTGTCACTATCACAATCCGGATCCAGGGGCTAGCCCAAACAATTTTTGGACCAAAATTCACTTGCCCAAAATGATTAACCCAAAATTATAATGTAATCCAAACACCCAAGTTCTTAAACCATTCTTTGCCTCTTCATTCCACTGATGTGGGATACTCTATTATCCCCACCTTTAGAACTTTGCGTTCTCGCAAAATTCATCAGAATTCAAACTGTCCACTTGATTATGATCTGATTCTAGATTCGTAAGGCCTTTAGAAGTGACCCCCGCATGACATGGCACTTAGCTCCTTACACTCCTTTTGCACAGTCAAAACCATAACCCGCTGGCCCAAACTCACCCCCATACAGAGACAACACGATATTCGTTCTGATATCAACTATCACAATCCGAGACCAAGGGCAAACCCAATCAATTTTTGGACCGAAATCCACAGACCCAAAATGGTTAATCCAAAATTACTATGTATCCTAAGCACCCATGTCCTTAAATCATTCTTTTCCTCTTTATTCCACCGATTTAGGATACTACAATCACATTAAGTGATAAGTAATAAGTGAATAAATTATCACTTATTTATTGGTGCGAGTTTTATTTAGAAAATTTAGCATTACTTAATTAATTCAGATGTTCTATTTTTTTTTATCAAACCCATTAAGTTTAAATATTGAATCAGCTTATCAAACAAAGCCTTATACGTAACCCTTCATGATTTGGATAAAGTGTTATTGTTAATTTTTTTTGATAAAATTAACAGTCAAAATTTAAAAAATTTAAAATCAAACTAATAAATTGATAAATTTACCCTTTCACTGCTTTTTTTTCTTTTTTTCTTCTTCCTTTTCTTTCTCTTGTTTTTCTTTGTGAAGGGTAGAGATGATTTTACAAATAGTACTTTGGCCCACTAAAGTTTTCTCCAAATGCAAAAAAGAAGAAAAGAAAAAAAAATAGATAAATAAGAAATAAAAAATACATTAAAAATTTGCAGCCATTAAAGATTCCTATTTCTTATTTATCTATTTTTTTTAATTCTCTTTATTCTTTTTTGTATTTGGGAAAAAATAGTGAAGAGTGAATTTAATAATTTATTATTTTAATTTTAATTTTTTAATATTGACCATTAGTATTAATGAAAAAACTAATAGCAACACTTTAATTCAAATCATGAGAGAGTTATGTATAAATTTTTAAACTATAAAAAAAATTATATAGTAAAATATAAAATCACAAGAATAGAAAGTAATTTATTTGTTTATTTTGATTTTTCCGAGTGTGGTGCGGGAATAGAAGAATTTTAATTACGACTACAAAATGGTTTGGACATCTGTTCTTTTTGTTGACGAGAAACAGAAGTTTGCAGTTGCAACCCCTGTTCTAAATGCATAAAACTCATCGTTTGATTTTCTTTTTTTTTTTTTCCTTCTTTAAATGCTAGAGACCACCCACGCAGGAAAAAAGGGTATTTTCATGAACATCCGAAGGATTCAATCCACGCATTTAAATTTTGCAGGTTAAAAGATAAAAGCTGCAAAACTTGAGAATGCTGATAAATTCCTCAAAAAGAAAATGCCACATATTAAGAAAGCAATAGGGGCTACAGCCTACAGGAACCCAGCAATACTACAAAGTTGTGTTTTGGACTTCATTAATTACTTTTGATCAATTATGGAAATGATATATTTCCCACATCCAAGCAACATTAGCATATAAGTACATTCTCAGTCGAGATTGATTTTCAATTGGTTGATAATCGATTTTCATCTGGGACAGTCTACTTGAAGCATACTTCCAATAAAAAAAGAAAAAAGGAAATAATCTACTTGATAAATGCCTTGTGCAGCACCATAGTAAATAATGGTACTTCACCTTGTGCTACTATTTTGCATCTAAATCCCTGAAGACAGCCATAACAAGCAAAAATCAACCCACAAAATCATAAATTATCTGATCTCCAAAATGTCGCCTTAGCTGATTTTCATGTTGCTGCTGCAATGGATGCTGTGGTTGCACACCATCTGCATTTTGCCTGAGACCTAATGTCAGGGACACTGCTCCAAGCCCTCCAATCTCAATTCCGCTTTGCTGGTATGGCACGAAGCCCACCAATGAACCATCCATGCTTCCAGGAACATGACATTCAACTCGACTCCGCTTCTGATTCCATGTATCATCATTCATTCTAGATCCCATATATACCGACGATCCAACATCCGAACACTCCACCTGCTTTTCAGATGATCTACTAGCGTTGAGCCTATTCAGAGGCTGACTATCATTTGATCGGCTAACAATTTCAGTCATAGCCTTTCCATCAGTTTTTCCCACACTGGCACCTGTTTCTGCAATCCCTTTAGTTTCCAACATGTGTATCTCTTCAACCATGGGTTTCCACACTCGAACACGAGCATTGATAAACCAATTTGAAACCTGAAATGCAAATCCAAGCTAAACATTAGCCAAAAGGAGTTAAAAGAAAGTGAGCCTGGTCTACAAGTTAGATGATTGCAACTTTTCTTTCCACTGCAAAATGCCATCTGATACAAGCCCCCATCACTTCCTTTGGTACCCAATAATTTAGGGGGCTAAGGATGTTCCTCACAGGAAAATGACGGTGCTAGGGTCAAGTCTTAATCTCAGATCCTACATATGAACTTCTTATGAAATACCTCAAACTTCACAAAATAGATCAAGCCAGAATTAGAATTAAATCTGGCAGTAGAAAATTTAGTTCTCAAAGGGAAAAGCAAGGACATGGTTACTGTATGAGTAAACTCTATCTACCACAAACAGATGATAGGATTGCTTTTTCTACAATCCAAAGATACTCATCCAAATGCCATATACTGAACCGAAATAACGCGCTAAAGTAGCATGTAAGCTGAGAAATTGGAAGGAAAACCATTCTAAAGCGGTATATCTTTTAGTTATGCTGCATTTTTCTCTTTTCTTTTCCATTATCGTTTAGCCCATCCTTATTATTGCAGCATCTTTGCTCTCCAGATCATATTGCAAATTGGACATCTGTTTAGCTAGGGTTAGATGAAGCTGATATAACATTATGTCTCCACTCATTGGTTAGGAGAAATAAAGGTAACAACTTGACGGCACAACACCAAAGTAAAACAGGAAGAACTGCGAGAGGGATCACCTACCCTCTCTTCTTGCTCTAACATGTAAATGTATCAAGAGCTTACTATACCTGATTTCGACTTAATCCAGTTTGAGTGGCTAACATATGCTTGTCTGCATCAGTGGGATACCTAAAATAACAGATGAGATTCATTTTCAGTTAGATTGAGAGTCAATGAATGGTTCTTCCAAGTCCAAAAAATTGTGGACTTACGGGTGAAGGAAGTGATCAAAAAGCCAAGCTCTAAGAATAGCTACAGCACGTTCTGGCAGTCCCCTTTGGGGCCTCCAAACATGCTGTTGGGGTTCAAAGAAACCCACATTTCCTCCAACAACTTTCTGCTTCTGGAAGGTCTGATCCATCAATTTCATCCTTGATGTACAGATGTCACCTTTACTACTGCTCGTGCCCGTTGTAGGGGATGCCAAGTCTTCTCCAAGAGCTTTCCTTACATTTTTTAGCTGGTCAGAGATTGCATTTCTGATGCACCGAAAATGCCTAGCAACAGTCTTCAAGGCCTGAGAAATAAAAGGGGTGGCTGCAGTAAGACCTGACACAGACTCAAAGGATGAAACAACCATTTGCATCTGCTGATGATAGTGCTTGTATCTTCGGCATACCTTTCAAAAACAAGGCAGATGTAGATGTCAAAAGCTGAATTCTAGCATGAATATATTGCAGCTACAGCACAGCAGAAATATGTAACAGCAATTAACGATGTAGAAGTCACAGCAGATCATGACTTTTGTTAAGTCATGATATTGAGATATTCTACTGATGGCTAAGAAGCATAGAGGAATTTAAAAAAACATGCATGATGAATCAATCTAGCGTGCAGCCATGCATAAATATAGGCTCTAAACATTGGCAAATATCTATGCATACATGGTAGCTCTAGATGTTAGCACGCTGTTTCTTTTAATTATGTTAGATGTATTGCAGGCTAACAGACTTACTGTGTTTCCCGGGGCCCATTTGCCAATGAAGATAATAAAATTGGGAAAGAGAATAGTCCACAAGAAAATCAAGGATGAAAAAAAATACAATAAATGGGTAAGAATAATAGAAAGAAAGATCTTGATTATACACTAGTACTATTATGGAAGAAATTTTAATTGAATCTTACATCAATAGACATTCCAAAAAGAAGTTCACATTTGTACTGGTTTTTGAGAATTAACAACATTATGATATTACTCCATATCTCAGTACTGTACAGCTAAAACAATATTTTACTTAGTTGAATCTAAAATTGTAGACTGCAATGTCCTTGAAATACTACTATTACCATAGGCAAAATGTCAAATTGTTAATATCGAGGGTACACAAATTAATGCAAACTTTAATCACAAATACATTTTCAGTAATCTCAGACCACCAATCCAAAAATATCATCCAGTACAGCTTGCATATAGCACCAAGAGACTTCCTTACAATAATTGCTTAGCCCCTAAGTTTAGTAGCTAGGAGGCTATTTCTAGATAAGTACCAAAAACGTCCTCATTGCCACTAAAGAACAAAAGTCATGTAGGCTTGTGATTTTGATGTGGGGGATAGGAGAAAAACGGAAAGTTTCTGGCTAATAGAGAACTTTTGATCCCACTAAAACAACAAATACTCACCCTAGTTTTGTAGGAATTTTAGTGAGCTCTCTTTTCTTGTCAATGCATGAATATGTGTTTTTTGCTTGACGTCGAGTTCCAGAATTATCATATTCAAATACCAAACTATATAACCAGTAAAGCATATTAAGAATCCAGATAATGACAGGAAAGAAGGTTACAAACCTCCTCCAGCATGTACAACAGCTTTGCCTTCTTTTGGAGATAGTCTGGCCGATAAGATTCAGTTGGGCTGCTTAAACCTCCATGATCCTGTGTCTTTTCATTGGAACTGTAGAATGTAGATGATGAGCCACCAGAATCCCCAGCCAAAGCTCCAATAATGGATTCATTAGCATTGACAGCATCATCACAGGCCCTAATCTCAGCTGAAATCCTTTCCAGTGGCTCTGGCATTTTGGTGCATTTTGGACCGAAAACATTACAGAAGTCATCCAATAGCTGTTGGGCTGGCTTTAGAAACTTTGAACTTTTCAGTATGGTTGCATAGCCAGTAAATGGACCAAGTGGACCTGCAGCCCGATGAGCAAAAGTTGGATTTCCCACCATATCATGTTGAGCACTTTCCAAGACTTTACCATGATATGATGGTTTTGAATCAAAACACTGATAGTCAGACTTCAAGGCCTTTATCTCTTGAATATTGCTAAAACAACCAGCTCCTGAATGCAAATCTTCAGACATAATCCTCTCCCCAGTCTGACATGCATATGATTTGGACAACGGAACCGACGAAAGTGATAGAGACAAGGCCTGAGTATTAGGACTATCATTTGCAATTGATCTATGGTCTCTCTCTGCAGCATTCTTAGTACTTGCACAGTATTCTAATTCACCATTCCATCGACGGCATTCACCAGAACCATGCTTAAGGCCTAAAGGGTTTGAATGATCAGCATAGGCTGGAAGGAGCACAAGCTCGTTTCCACCATTAGGCCATGAAACATGAGCAATTTCCTTACTGTGTTGTTGAGCAATAGCTGCCACTCCTAGCTCCTGTGTCATAATAGTGGCAGAGGAAACTTCTTGAAAAGTATTAGCAGTATGGTAAACTGAAGGCGAGTTGAAATGCACATGATCAACATGATTTTTGGGGCTGTTACGGCTAGAAATTTCACCAGGTGGACTAGTCAAAGATGAGCGGACCTCATGATGATTGCCATAGGAAGAACTAGGCTTATTGAAGTATATTGTGGAAGTAGAAGGATTATTGTTATTAGCCTTCAAAGAACCAGACAAGCCTCCTCCGACAAAAATTGGGTTGTGATTGCTATCAATGCCTCCAGCGGATCCACTTGTATAATTAGTAATCCAGTCGCAGCTCTCTTGTGAACCAATGCTTTTCCAAGTGCTACAATTTTGTGGGTCACCACTAACTTTAGCTGAAGAATTGACATTTGATGGGAGAGTATTGGACAGATTGGTAGATGGATCTTCTACATCACCGGCTATCCGCTTCGATTCTTGATGCAACATTGTAACATCCTTGTTACTGTGAGCTAACAAAGCTTGCGAATTTGTGGAAAAATCAAGCATTTCAGATGAAAATACTAGCGGTTCATACGATAAATTTCCATACCTAATACTTCTAAGCTGAATGAGATCCGGGTTTAGACCCTCATGGGTAGAAAATGGAACCAACTGATTTGCATAGACTTCCACATTTTGGTTACACGGATTAGGATGGTGTTGAACCCTCAACTTATCACGACGGCTTTGCTGTGCTACATGCAGTTCAGGCCTAAAGTTGCCTGTCTCCATAACCTTTCCCAAAAAATCCCACTTCTCCAATGCCACACACTCATCTCATTGTTATCGTAAATGAAGGCCTAAAATGAGTTCTTCGTACCTTCAGCAAGAAAATGGTCCAAGGAGATCCAAAGAAACTGCTGCATGCGATCCAAATCCGATGGAAATATCATCTAGTGTACAAGAACGAACAAGAATGCATAGCTGGTAAGGGACAAATACAGCACAGGAATTCCACTGAAGAGAAAGAGAGAGAGAGAGAAGTCACGTAGACTTGCAGCAGGTTTAGGCAATAAATGAAGTGAATTGATGAAGACCATGTGGAGGATTGTAGCTGTTAGGAAATGGAGTATCCTGGAGTACCAATATCATCAGACGACCAGAAACAAAAAGCAAACAGAAGCCAACGAAGAAGAAAATTTTGGACCTTGAGAGTTGAGTAATAGTACTGATGATACTAAAGGAGAAAGGTGCAGAAAAGAACTCTGAAATTTAAACAACTGGTTTGCCATTTTGAAACCTTTTTTTATTTGAAGCTGTTGTCAAAGACCTAGCCTTCTGGGCCAAGCAACACTATTTTACATGGCTCATTCTTCAAAGTTTTCTATATATACACAGTAACTAAATGCATTCACTGTGCTGCAGTTCCACCTTGTCAAGAAATACTTGCTTCTACCACCAAAACTTTCACCAGAAAACTAAACAAAAGCTTCAGAAAATAGTAAACTCAACACGTTAACCTACTAGAATATGGGCGTTTGGGTAAAACCAAGTCAGGCAACGTGGAAATCAAGCAAATAGTGTGGACATTCAACGTTTTTCATCAACAGATTAAATTTTTAAAAAAAAAAAGCGGCTTCTGTGGGAATTTATTCAATCTTCGGATCATAAAAATCCTTTAAATTTTGATATTACACGAATGGATCTAAGCCGGGAAGCTGGGGTTCTAACACGCGAAGCTACCACGGAAGGGATGGTTTAAACACTTACCTGAGCTAGAAAAAGACATTATTCACTTTGAATGAAGTGAAAATGCATAAATTCAAGAATCGAGAAGCTTGAGTTGAACTTTCAGGGGCAGAAAAAAAGAACAACAAAGAAAAGAAACACTACATCACACAGGGACTTTAAATAGAGTGTCAAAGATAAGAAGATTTAAGTAAAACAAATTTTCACCGGAAAAAGTTATTAATTTAACTAGCTGAGCTAGTTCATTACCTCAAAGAAAGAAGATACAATGAAAGTTGGACTTGGAACCAGATCTTGATATCGAGAAGAACCCTTCTGAACTATGGACAGTATAACTATTCCGGCGAGATTCCGATGGATTTTCAGGCGAGAATCTAGAGAAGGAGTGGCGTAGGGGCGGTTTGGGGAGGCAAGAGCGAAGGTAGCTGGAGCAGCTGTGCAGCAGTAGTAGCAACTACTACTAGCAAGTAGTAGTAGTAGTAGTAGTAGTAGTCGTAGCAGTAGGAGGACAATGATTGCCAAGGTGATAATTGCCGTGTTAACAACAAAGACTTTTTGGGCTTTTCACATAGGAGGGATTTAACGTCGTTAGATTTGACGGCGAATAATTTGTTTTTTAATATAGTGAGAGAGATTGAAATGAAATTCCAATTTGTGGGTTCAAAAGTTTCTTGTCTTGGAAATTCTTGCTTGCACGAGTAGCTGTAGTCAAGAACTAATTCTCGATGCAAAT
Organism: Coffea eugenioides; assembly: GCF_003713205.1. Taxonomy (NCBI): domain Eukaryota; kingdom Viridiplantae; phylum Streptophyta; class Magnoliopsida; order Gentianales; family Rubiaceae; genus Coffea; species Coffea eugenioides. The sequence goes on along the minus strand of NC_040035.1, from coordinate 43,625,298 downwards.
TGTTGTACTATAGCATTAGCAGCAAATTGGCCAGGGCTTTTTTTTCATCTTTCCTTTTTAGGGAGGTAGAAGTACTACTGTAAATGCTATTGTTCGGTTTACATATTATTGTCACTAAAGATATTTTAGTAAAGATAATTGATATTCGTACGTTTTATTTAGCATCTGATACTCTAATTCATTCATTAAAAATATAACTCTCAACGAATATTAGAGACTAATTGAGTAGTAGTGCAAATATCACTTTCCTTAAAAAATTATGGCGTTAACATTTTTTCAATATAATTATATTTAAGATAATAAAAAAAAAGAGAGTTTGTTTGGATTGCAACTTTGGAAAAAAAAAATTTAAAAATTATTCATTTAGCACATTCTCAACTAACTTATTTCTAAATAATTTTTATTTTACATAACTTATATCTCAAAAACTATTATGCAATTATTTTTGTTCCTAAATATACTCTCAAAAGCTTTTAAAAAATTCGCTCAAAGCGGAATAGAATTAATTCCTCAACGTAATTGGGAAGCTTTTCAAAAACCTCCTTTTTCGTTGTTTCTGCAAAACATCAATCCAATTCTTTTCTGAAGAACATTTGAAGCTTTCTTCATTCCACTATTTCATTAGCATCAGCTAAACATATATAGATAGTAAGCCAAACACGGAGTGCTAATTACTATAAATTAGAATCTCATGATTTATATATAGACACTTCCATGATAGATCACTAGCATGGAAAAAGTTGTACCTCTCCTATCGAAACCTCTCCATCGAAAGGCCAAAGAACAAGATATTTATGGTTGGTGGATACGGCCTTAATCACTGATTTTAGCTAAGAAAGTACACTTTAAAGTCTAAAGCTCGGGGGATTTTTCACCCTGCTATATTAATGGAAGTACTCATATCGTCAGTTAAGTGTCTGCTACAATTAATCCTATTACTAGACACTACTGGTAGGTAGCACGTCATTAGAGGTACAGCTTTGGTTCCTTTGGTTTATGTCTAATTTGGGGATTACATTATAAGAAACTTCTCTAATTGGTCCTCAGTTATGGTGCAAAAGCTGTACCCTTATCTTTGCGTTAAAATTCTGATCATCATGCGTACGTAAAGTTTGGGAAAGAAAATTTGGAGAGAATAGGCCAAGGGAATAGATGCAATTATATATAGTTGTCTTCCTTTTTGGAACTGTTCGCGAATTATATAATTGCCTGAAGAAATAGAGAAATCAGATTCTTGATTGGAGCACCATGCATTTCTGTTCAATCAGATTCTCGGGTGTGTAACTTAGCAATGTGGATTTGATTAATCTTCCCTTTTTATTCTTGATGATTACTTTATTAGGAGGAAAGTTTTTAGATGTAGCATGTCACATCATTTATAAGAACTTTGGTTTAAAAGAAAAGTTTTGTTTTTCCAATAAATACTTGTTAAAATGTTTAAATCACGCCTAACGACGTTTCGTATAAATGTATAAATTAATAATTATTTTCTTGTATTCATAAGCTTTCCTTATTTAACTTTATATTTTAAAAATATTCGAATTATATTTTAACGAGTGCTTGGTAAACTACTCTTATTAGACGGGTCATCATGACCCTGAAAGCAAATTAGGAGATGATTAAAAATTTTAAAGGTATAAACTTTTCCTTTCATTGCTTAAATTCGTGCTTCGACCCAGACCGATCATGTTTGCTTTGCCACATTTTCTGGTTGAAATGTTCCACTTTTTGGGTTTGACCCATGTTGTTTATATGCTTTAAAGTTTAAACAGTTGTTTTGGCATCCAATTCTCCTTAAAGCAGGCTTTATACCACCCAGTAAATGCTAGGCATCTCTTCGAATTGATGGACTGTTAAGTAGTGCTCGTGCCGGTTTTTGGTTGAGAATTTTTCTGGTGGATGTACTCGACATTTTTTTCCCTCTTTTCTTTTTTGAGAGAAAACTCCAACCATATAAGTTCATCTAACCATATCTAAATTCCCAATCCCAAATTCCTTTTTTTTTTTAAAGAGAAACCTAATTAATTTTTACCTAATACATATTTGACACGTCTTGTGGGATTGAGGGCATAAGTTATATGATTGTTGGCCAATCTAAAGCAGCCTGTCTGCATTCATGAACAATTGTCGTATACCATCTGGATTTATGAGCACCTATAGTAATTTGGCACATAAGAGATAAACCTTTGATGTGCACATGCTGCATTTTTCACCGTGGATTGCAATCAAAACCCTCTCCCCCTTCCTCCCAACAAACAAAAAAAAAACTTTCTCACCCATTGCCACACCCAGCCGACCCTCAACTGCTAGGTATAGAATTCAAATTATGAATAAAAAATAATTTTAAAATTTTTTTCTTGACCATTGAGTCTACTCAATGATTGGATTGCAATAAAGCTTAATACATCTCCAACATCAATTAATCCCTACAGTAATTAGTCATGTTTCAACTTACTATTTGCCGATGTTGATATATTTATACTATTATAAAATATTTTGGCTCGATCAAATATCTTAAAGAAATAGGAGAAGAATGAGAGCGAAAGGAGAAAAAGGGAATTTGAAAATATGACCCCTAATTATTAGGATTTGAATTTTAGTTACTAGACCTCATTCCAAAGCTACTATAAATAACTCTTTTTATATCTTATTTTTTATAAGAGAAAATTCTTATATACACTAACAGTGTGTACACTGTCACAGTTTGATGCATAACACATGAGAAAAATTTGAAATTTAAATTTAAATTCAAACGAGTTATCATGCATCCAATGGTGATGGTGTATACACTGTCAGTGTATAAAATATTAATTCTTTTTACAATGGTCGTTTACAAATACTGGATTTAGGCTTTTTGTTCAAAGTTATTTTTTGTCTTCCACTTAGTTATACCTTCTTTTAAAACATTTTAATAAATTATTTTTGAAGAACAACTTGCAGGATGCTTTTGGTTCAAATGCATTTGCATGGAACATTAATTTCAAAAAAATTACAGTAATAGTGAATGTAATATTTGTGAGATAAAAAATTGCCAAAAAATAAAAAAAAAAGTTGCAGCTAAATTTTTTGTTAAATAATAATGACTGTGTTTGGATATGTGATTATTTGGATTTTTTTTTTGCATGAATCACAAATATATTTTCAAAATATTTTTTATTTTATATATGTCATATTACAAAAAATACTAATACAATAATTATTCTATTTTTTGTCAAGTAGTCTCTTATCCAAACCAATATGACAAACTTGCTTTTAGTTTTTTTCTTGTATAAAATTTAATAGACGTATCTTTTCCAAGAGAATGAGTCGCAATAGACACATTTGAACTATTTGAGTAATATGCCACAACCACCGTATGAACGCGTTTCAATAGTAATATACCACAACCACTACTTTGGTAGGGCATTATCTGCAAATAAATAAATAAATAGTTCCCTCATAAGTAAAATTTTTCAATTTTTTTTAATTATCTATTTATTTTACACATATCAAATTATAAAAGTGTTACATTTGTATTACTTAAAAATTTTTTCCAATAATTTCCCATCAAAATACAATAATACTACTCAGTGTGTTTGTATAGCCAATTACTTGGGAATTTTTATAATTGTATCCATAAACTCGTTTTCTAATTTTTTTTTTGTTTTTCCAACTAACTTTTCGAATCACATATATCCCATCAAGACAAGTAGTACAATTAATTTGTTTGAATTGTAATTTATTTGCTAATTTTTAGTTAATTGCATCGTTAATATATTTTTTAATCACTTATTTATTTCATATATATTACATCAAAAAAGCACTACAATATTTTTTTTAAAAAATATTTCAAATAATCTACTATTCAAACTCATTCAGTAGAGTGTTATTTTTAAAAGATTCAAATAAGTTTAATTTCAAACAAATGTACTACTTCATGGTATTTAGGGGTGCATGGTAGTATTTGCCTTTTTCAGCATTATTGGATAAGCAACAAGAGAGAGGAAAAATAGGGATATAGTAGTCCAAAAGATTGGAGCCCACGCAAACATGCATTTGATCCTACAATTAATCAGATAATCTCCTGACACCTAAAGTACTGAATCTAAATTAGAAACGTACTTTAAAACAACTGCTATAGTACTAAATGGTGACACCAAATACGTAATAAGAATAAAAAAAAACAAGAAGATAAAGAAAAAGCTAAGACCTAAGAGTGTGGGACAAGACAGCCGAGATAGGCTACTGATAATTGCGTCACCTGAAGCTTATAGGCCTTGGGGAGTGCACCCAGGGGGTTCGTTCCTTCGTTCGTTTGGTTCGGGACCTGAGCCCCCCCCCCCCCACACCTTGCATGAAGACCATCGCTCTTCTGTAGATAATAATGGATATGATGAGTCCAGTTAGCGTGTGACTGTGTGTAGTGTGGGGGAGTGACGCTGTGAAAGAAAGATAGATCTTTTGCTTGGGGGGACAGTGGATATGTTACCGATTACCGATAAAAAGCCGGTCACTTCAACTGTACGGAAAAGCCTGGAAGAAGTTCTTCTCCAAAAACTCACAATGCTCAGAGTTACAAGTTACGATAACTACAAGTGCAAGTAGCAGTAAATGATGTCCCAGATTTAACTATGTTACTGTATTATGGTACTAAAGCAGGACCCCTTCCATCTTTTAACCTTGTCCGTTGGATCGACTGAAAAAGCTGGTCAAGTGGAATATCCAACGGTCAGGGACTCTCTCAGGTAATGAACGCTTATTCCATCTGATGATATTCATGTGTTTATTCCCACAGAGCGACGCCAGAAAGGATTGACAACCGTCAGATCTCGATCGAAGGGCTTGCATTGATAATGCTGCTTACTGCTAACTGTCCAATCAAAGTTAGAGCTGGCTTTTTTTTTAATATATATATACGTCTTCTTTGGTTTTTTTTCTTTTTTTTTTTTGGGGAAATTTTGGTTACTGTATATTTTGAGGGGAGCATGTGGTCCGTCCTGCATATAAGCATGACATCAAAGATCAGTTGACACCCAAAGTAGTTCCATCATTGCAGAGCTAAGAACATGAAACCCTTTCCCCCGCTCTTACGTGTTTAAAGTATACTTTGTGTTTCTTTTAGTTTTTCTTTTTGGTTTTATTCTTTATTTCGAGAATAATTAGGTAATAGTTCTGTATCTGCATACTTTTTTTAAAAAAAAGGTAACAAAAATATGATTAAGTTTTTGTTATATTTTTAAACTTGACTATGCTCAATAAAGTACGTATAGGCGTATCAGAGCTCATTTGGATCGTTATTTTTTAAAATTTAATTAAAAAATACTGTAGTGATTTGATATATTTAAAATTGAAAAATGATTAAAAGATATATTCACAAAAATGTAAAAAAATTTGTGAAAAAAATTATAATTCAAATAAGACCTAATATTATTACCATTTATGCATAACTACTAAATCTTTTTTTTTTTGGGGTCAAGACGACCAGCCAACGAAATTATAACATTTATCTGACAGTGAAGAAGTAAGAATAAAGGAAATATACTAAACAACTGAAATTTTGACATTCAAGATATTTTTGTGATAATTGACGAGAAGGATATGTGAACAAAACCCATAGTTTTTTTTTTTGTTGGTGTAATAAATGTGCATTGCATGCGCACATTAAAAGATCAAAGTTGGATTTGAGGTCCCAAAGCATTTATTCGGATGTCTGTTTTGTGGCCCTTGAATATCCACCAAATGCCTTCAGAAGAAAATAAAAAGGAATATCTACCCAATAATGCCAAATACAAAGTACAAACAAAGACATTGAGTCCCATGCTAGAATAGTTTTCCTTCTAATTACGTATTTTCAATCCTAGTTATGTTGATCTTGGGCCAATCGACTCAGCTAGGCAATGCAAAAACAAATATTAGTTCTTCTGTCTTGGTGTTTTTAATTAGGGGTGTGCATCGAATTCGAAATCGGTAATTCGGAAGTTTGAATTCGGAATTTTTTGAAATTTTGGTATCTGATAATTCGACCGAATTCGATTTCGAATTTACCAATTTCGAATTCGAATTCGTACCGAATTCAATTCGGAATTCGGTAAATTCCGATTTCACCGAATTCATGAATATAAAAATTATTAGTATTATAAAAATGTTATATTATATATTATATATATATATATATTTGAAATCGAAATAGGAATTCCGATTTCCGATTTGAAAAATCGCGTTACCGAATTCGACCAATTCGAAATCGAAATTCCGATTTTCATTCCGAATTACCGAATTCGAAATTTCGAATTCAATTCAAATTCGGTCGGTAAATCGGAATTTTTCGATTTTGCACACCCCTATTTTTAATTACTATCATAATATAGTGTTTGGTTAGGTACGTATTATTTGAAATATTTATAACATTTTTTGTAATGTGATGCATGTGAAATAAAATCTTGATTAAAAATGCAAAACTGTGGGTTAAAAAATATATGGTTATAATACAAGCGAAATATTTGTTCCAACTATTATTATTTCACAAAATTGCTATCCAAATACTATGATCACATGTATTCTGGTAACCTACAAGAATAAGAGGAAAGAACAACTGACATAGGTGCTAATACTTGCTAGTTAGTAATATGTAGAAATTTTCTAAGTGCTTTTAAATCAGAACCATGTTAATGCCAAACTATTTTGATTAGGCTAGACTGAAATATTAGACACAAATTGGCTTCGGGAACCCAATTTATAATGAATTTCATGTTTACCAAACTATACTCGTGCTTCTTACACCACTAGAATACGTTTTCCGGACATGTTTGAACTGCTATTGTATAAGAAAAAAATTTTATTTTTCTGTGGTTATATTTTTTAATTATATTTTTATTTAATATATATAAATCGTTACATTATATTTTTTATAATTTTTTTTTTTAAAAAAAGAAGATAGCAATTCAAACGAATTGTCACTTCACCAATGTAATCAGCAACTTTATATTAAAATTTCTATTAATGAAAACTTCAACTGTTTCACGTACGGGTGTTAGTAATCAATCCCAGAGATCTGCGTCCATTATGTACAATAATTTTGTCCAATAAATGTCATGTCTGGTCATTTAAACAACTTTCTCTTCTGGTCACAAATTTTGACATGTGAAACATTTTTTGGGGCTATTGGAACAGGCATCTTCCAAGACTTCCATAAATCTACATTAGTTGTTGATACTAAAAAATGAAAACACACATGTAACTTCAAAAGGAATTGAGATTTTGCTGTGTCCAGTTCCGTTCAGTAGTTTTGTACTATATTTTACGTTTTAAGCATGATTTTTTACGCTCTAGATATATGTAAAATATCTTATTTTTTGTACATTAATTAATATATTAATATACCATATAATGTGACAAATACAACAACTACAGATAACTAGAAAAAACCACAACCCACCATCTGTTGGTAATAGAATATTCAAACTACTACTAAAATAATAAAAGAATAGCACTAGCAATATTTAGCTGTTGGACACTCGAACTAATAATCAATAAAGAGAAAAAAAAAAAAGTTAAAAACAGATGAAAACTTGTTTTGGTTGTTTAGCAGTCACGAGTCATTTGATCGGATATGCAGCGGGGCCAGTCCTCAAGACATGATTGCTTCATCGGACCCTCTTCCTTTTACCTGCGACTTGCCTGCAACCTCACAAGCCTTCTTTCCATTTATGGCGTCCATACTCCATACTTCTACTTCAGCAGGTGACCTTAAAGAAGGACATGGAAGTGAAAGACGTGGGAATAAGCTTCAATTTGCCCTCACCACATTTGCTGATGTATCTGATTCCCCAGTCAAATCTGGTGATCTTTCTGTCCAATAAACTTAAATCAATGGTGTGGTGTTCAAAAGCTCAATTGAAAGAACTTGACAACCCTAGCCTGTACTCCCTTGTCTGGCCATTACATCAGATAGCAGGCGATCATGGACGTAAAACTCAGGTTGGAATGGGAAATATTTTGGTGCAGACAAGATGAACTTTACAAACTACTATAAACTCAATCAGAATTGTGATTTTTTTTTTTTTGTTCTCAAGCTGATAGGAAACGAAACATAATCTAAATGGAACCACAAAATAAAAGCAGAAATATGATCATTCTTCTGAATTTTCTTTATGGGCTGGACAAAAAATTTAAATGTATTTTCTCTGTTTTATATTTAAGGAGAAGGGTTTATATTCATGTGCATATCTACGGCATTGATTAAAGTGTTACAGTTTCATACAAGTTATTATGAGTCTTTTCTGTAGATGGAGCAGAATTTACGACATTATAATACATAAAAGTCATGTGACATTTTGTGTTATGATACCAAATGGTCTACGAGTTCACTGAAGCCTTGAAGGTTTCTGCAGTTATATTTTCAATGTATCATATGAAAAACCAAAATGGCTACTTAAACATCGCACTTATGCTAGTACTTTCTTTTTGAAGAAGAAAATTGAAAAGGGAAGAAAAGGATGTATTCGTACCTCAAAAAAAAAAAAGAAAAAAAAGACCAGTAATGCAGCTCTGAAAAAAAAAATTAGTATTGCTTCCCCGGAACAGATAAAATTCAGACTGCCTGGCTTTTGATACCTCCACTATGTTGCCCTCTTTCTATCCGAAGAAATTTTTTTTTAAAAAAATGTTGCCCTTTAGTGACTGGCTCTGGCTGTTGGATGAGTTCGTCACAGACTCTCATTCATTATTACATCTAGCTAGGAAGAAATCAAGAAATTAGTAGAACAGCAAAAGGAACAATGGCTGCCCCCTGAGTCCAAGATGACGATTGCCCTAGTTAATGACATCATCCCTTTCTTGTCAAAACAGAAACCCTACATGGTGCCCTAACCTCCCAACAATTACTACTTTACATATTTTGCTTTTTAAATATTGCAGCCTCATTTATGGAGCGTCCATCTTTAATCACTTCCAGTTTAGCACTAAAGTTATACCTTAATAACTAAGCTGCCACAGGTGCTATCTGCTTTGTACTTGGCAAAAAGCAAAATCCATTTCCTGATGATAGTCTATGACAGCAATGCTGAATGGTTTTTACTTAGTCATCAAAGGACGATATGTTTAATATAAAGCCGTTCAACTAATTTTGTGTGTAAATCTCACTGTTTGAAAATTGTTTATTCAAATTATATGTTGATATTCATAATTTGTGGGTTAATTTGTAATAGTAAATTACTTGCAGTGAGCCTACCATTGTCAGTTAGTTAGGATGGCATTAAAAAAGAAGAAGAAGAAAACGCAACATGTTCAATTGCTGTTTGGTTCCAGCAAGAGGGTATACATCATATAAAAAAAATGTTATTGTATTTTTTAAAAACTTTTTCCAAATAATCTATTATCTAAACATACTCAATATTATTTAAATATTTGTTTCAAATAATTTCCTATATCATTGTTATTTAAATAATTCTTTCAAATAATCCTCTATCAACAACTCGTTTGAATTGCTATTTTAAAGATTTTTTTTGTAAGAAATTATACTGTAACGGTTTAACTTTTGTGAGGTAAAAAAATAATTAAAAAAATATATTTACAGAAAATATAAAAAAATTTCTACGAAGAACCGTAATCGGAACAACTATTTGCTTTTGAATTTGATAGTTGGATGATACCACAAAATTTTGATTCCATACGGAGAGTGAAATTCCAGATGAGGATAGTGGGCAAGTTCAATGAAGTACAAGTGCTATGTGCGAAAATTCACAGCTATATAAAACGTTTGGTGGTTTCACAGTCACATTGACCATTCATAGGATCAATTATTCCAAAGGCTCTAATCAAAGTAGGGCCCTTTTATTGAAGAATATCTACTTCCATGTGCTGCCATGGACATCCACACAAAATTCAGATGGTCACAGCTACAGTAAAAATCACATCAACCAAATCCATCTTGAATCTTTTGTCACAGTGAATTTGCTTACATTGAAACTTGCCCACGTTTGAGTCATGTTTGGCTCTAAAGGAGTTTGAGATTACTATAGGCAGGCATGCCATTCGTTCATCTGATGGTTCGTGTTTCCGCTTTAATATTTTTCTGTACTATTTTATGGCAATCAAGAAGGGATAGAGTAGCCCCACGTGAATGGGCTGGTGGTTGGCGCCTCTTCCTCGGGACCGTTAGGTCCTGGGGTCGAACCTCCGCAGCAACATCAGTTCGCCGTGCATTTAACGTGCTAGGTCTGGTTGGGGCACTGGGCCGGGCCGGAGTGGGAATTAGTCGGGCCGCCTTTACGGACTTGACCCGGACACCCCACTCCTTCGACAAAAACAAAGAAAAAAAAGAAAAAAAAAAGGGATAGAGTAAACTAGTGGAGCCATGCCAAACAGGTAAAATGGGGCCGAGATATTTCCTATTGGCCATGGAAAAAGCAGTATGTTGAATTATTATTGTCCAGTTGGAGCTTTTGTCAAATTTGGAAGTCGATTCATGAAACAAGAAAGAAAAAGGGTGTAGTTGTTTTTGAGGAAATTCAACAATGTGGAGAATGATTATTTAGACATATTACTAAGTAGTGAGAAATTTCTTTTGAGTACTTACAAGTTTAAGATGGAGATTACCCATTCCAAAGTTGGCATATTACTAATCCACGCAGGCTTAATGTGGTATTTAGATGTTACTTACCAATTAATATTCATTAGAATTGGAATACAAATTTAACTTGTTCATATTGCAATTTTTTTTTTTTTTACATTTTTTTGTAAAAAAATACTGTAACAATATGATGTATGTTAGGTTAAAATATGGTAGAGAAATATATCAAGCAAATATTCCAAAAACTTTTCCATAAAAATTGACAATCCAAATGGGCAACTGCAAATTCTTGTTTTGGTGATATGGACGTATTCGTGATGACAAAGAGCAAATTGATTACTACTATATTATAATGGGCAAAATATATGTGCTTTTAAACTTTTCTTCTACAAGACTCGAATACTTCTTTTTTTTTTGTGGTTTGGCATTTTTTGCATTTGAAATTATCACAAATGTTATAAAGGCAATCGGTGCACTTTGGAATATTTGATAAAAATACATTTTATAAGCCTTTCATCTCTCTTTTAGATCCCCAAAAGTGATTCAACCAAATTACTGGACTCATTAATTCAAGTTTAACCGGTCAGACCGGTTGGTCAAAAAATATGCGGTTTGAGTCAAATCTTCAAAACATGCGAAAAAAGAAGTGTAACTTGCAATTACTTTTACCGCCATTTTTGCTCGGTTTTCACCAGTTATTAACCGACTCGGTTTTCCTATTCATGATGGGTTGTGGTACTTTAGCCCGTTACAATAATCCGATGTATTGTTTCGTTTGCCGGAAGCATACGCTGTTTTTTCTTTCTTTTTTAATCTGTTGATGTTGATTGAGGCGCACAAAAAAATTTATCATACTAATATATATATTGATAAATGTGAATTTGACCCCAAAAAAAGATTGAAAAACATGAATGAAATTTCTCATAAACATGTTTATTTTTTGCAAGGAGCTTGTTCATCTCCTTGCAGCCATAACACACATGATTATTGATGACTTGATGTCTCGGCAAGTTATAATAACTACAAAATTTTAGCTATATACCTCTTCATTTAGTTGCTTATTTACTTTTAACTAATAATGAAAAACCCAAAGGACGTTTGGAGGATATATATGCTGATTTTGTTTTATAACTGGATAATAGTGTGTGTTTGGATTACTTAATTATCCCAAATAATATTTCGCTTGCATCATAAACACATTTTTCAATCCACTTTTTTATATTCCTAACTATTTTTTATCTCACATACATCACACAATAAAAAATGCTACAGTAATTATTTCAAATAATACTCTGTTCAAACAAGTATATTTTAACATAAGAACATATGTTATGTTAAACTTTGTGTGTAAGATGGCGGAGGAAATGTGAACCATCCAAATGAAATGAAACCAGAGCTAGTGAATTAAATTGCGAAATGTTCTTTGTTCAATTTAATATTTGTACACCACTGTACCAATAGTAATAGCAATTTAAATGAACCATTCTCATAATAGCAATGATATGGTTCCACTGCCGAGTCCAAAAACAAAAATTTTTCGTGCTCTTATTCCGTTTTTTTTTTTTTTTTGTGTGTCTCTAAAAGCCAATGAGACTGCAAAATTCCGCATTCTATGCTATTTGTTTGTTAAAGTTGGAATAGGATGTAACTTCGATTTTACTCTGTCTGGAATTGATATCTAATCATTTTCCTCTTTAAAGTTTTTGAAAATTTTAGAAAAAAAAGGAAAGAGTTGCTAGTATGCAATTTTTGAACCATTGAAATTTTGATCCAATGATTAGGAAAGAATAATGCTTCTTTTCAAAAAATGTAACAGTACACTTGTCTGATCCGAAGGTTCATGCCAACTCTATAAAATTCCAGTTGAGCTCCCCGCACCTGTAATATAGGCGTAGGTTGGACTCTGCCCTCCTCTCATAGCATCGGAGATAGTGAGGGTAAAGAAATTAACCATGGCTCTTGAGTCGGTTCATGAGACAGAGAGAGAGTGAAGAAATCAAAGGAAGGTGAAATTGCGTCTTTCCAACGCCAGTTCGTACAATATGACTGGCCCACTTATCAGGCCTACTGGATGAATTATTTTTGGGCTAGTTTAGTCCACCCAATGTGAAGCCCAGTTAGTAAGGGGAGGACTTGTATCAATAAAGAAATGCAATTTTTTTTTTTTGGGTACCAAAAGAAAAAAAGGAAAAAAAAAAAATCTTAGATTCTGGTCTTATTGGTGATTGGAATTTTTAAGTCAAGTTTTGCTGATAGAAATATTGTACAAAGCAAACGACCTCTTGGGTCTCTTTCTTTTCTTTGTAATCAAACCAAAAAACAAATAAATTAAAGCGTGACACTAGAGATCTTCCATGATTTGTTTTCCATTTCGTTTATGATCTCCTGTCTCTCTTTTTGTTGAAGGATTCCATTTCCTATGATGTGGTGAAGAATGATCATTAGTAATCATGTCCCCATCATAATTCCCTTGTGGAAAATAGGCCAGCTTCTTCCCATATGATTTCTTGAGCAGGGAAAATGCAGACTAGTTGCAAATCACTTATGATTACTCGACAAATCCCATACATTTTCTGTTGTTTACCCGAAAAAGAGGCAAAAGAAAAAAAAAAAGAAGAAAAGTCTACACAATCCTCTCATTTTTTTTTTTGATTGTTGGCTGCTTAGTTGACTGCGCTACTAAGTACTGTTGTACTCGTGAATCTGTGGGAGTCCTCTCTCCATGGGCAAATTTTACGTACAACAAAGGTATACTCCACTAGTTATTGTTGCTTCAATCCGTCCACGAAAGTTCAGATATAAGTAGATACGCACGTACATGATATCGCATATTTATATAGATTTGCTGCTTCTGCAGTACTAATTTAGGTGCTTTTCATACAGTTCATACTTCATATCTTACTTTTCATGACTATGTAAAGGTAGAAAACTTTTATTTATTTATTTATTTATTTTTTGTGCGTAGGAGTAAAAAACTCGTACTTGCATGCGAAACACTTGTAGCAGGACTTGTGTATCCAATAATATAATATATTGGCTAACTGGACAAATCCATTTATAGAGATGGCTTTCTCTAGTTTTTCTTGACCTAATTGGACCGTTGCTAGTATATGTCAGAGTAGTTGTAATGTAGATATTGTCTGTTGATAAAAAAAAAATATATATATATATATAAGAAAGATAAAAAAAAAAAAAAAATCCAACTTGGCCTGCATTTTCCATTACAACTAGGTACACCATGCAGAAGACTGCCAAGTGGATGATGGACATGGCCCTTCATGTATCGATGGTAAAATTTAATGAAAGGACGGTTTTGTCAAAATTTGGCATGTGATTGTTGCTGGAATAGTTTGTTTGGTTTGGGTTTTGCTTTTACATCTCTTGAAGCAAATTCGTGTTGCAAAATTTTAAGGGCTAGCTAGCTTTAATGGCCTTGCGGTCTTCCTTTATTTTTTCAATGTTCATATTTGATTGCCCTTCTTTTCTGCACCTGAGTCCTACGAAAATTATCCGTGGAGTTTCATGGCAGGAAGATGTACTTGCAAAAGCTTTTTTTTTGAAACTTGAACAATATCATGTGATATATCCTGATTCTTTGCGAAGAATTGAAGAAATTTATTTTTACATTCAACTTATCTAGAATTAGTAGGAAATCCATTGTGATAAAGGACTTACACAGTGTGACGAGGAGGAGAAAAGAGAAAAAGGCAAAAAGACGACTGATGAGACGGAGGAAAGAGGAGGGGGAGAAAGGAAATGCTAACTAAAGGATGGATAAAAGGATTAAAAGTGGGGCTACTTATAAATTAGCAATGTTAAAGGAGACTTTTTCTTGTATTACGAAAACTCGTTATAATAAATTAGCAATGTAAGACTAAGTTTGTAGATGACAGAGTCAATGATATTGGCACACGATTCTATTGCAAAATTAAAAGCACCCAACAAAAACAAAAAAAAAAAACAAAAAAGAAAAACTGCACATTCTTGTCAAAGACCATCCAAGACATCATTTGCCAGCATGCCACTTATCACATAACTGACACCTTATTATTATTATTTTTTTTGAAAGGACAAAATTGACACTTTAGAAAACAAAACCAAGAACAGACTCTTTTTTATGTTTTTGGGCCCCGCCGGAACAGACTTGGGAAGCTCTTATTCTAGAAGCCAACTTATTATTGATGGAATTGTTGTGCATATATCGATCTCAATGTCATCACATCATATTAATTAATCATGCCATAGACCAAGTAACTGGTACTCTTCCATCATCCTCGTTAAGCCCTAGTGCTCTCCAGACAGCACTGGATCCATCAACGATGTTGTTATCGCAAGGTGGCTGGCCAGCGTGCTCCTTATCACAGCCATTTCTGGAGTCGCATTCATCCACAACCTTTGCAGTCACGCTTCTCCCATTGCTGGCTCTGATTCTTATCATTTTCCCACACCTCGACCCTCCTGCATACCAACCAGTGGAAAGTGCAACAACCCTTTCACTATTTTGGTGAAATTGGCCGTCACATTCTGATTCAGCCCCGCCTTCTCCGCCTTCTTCAAAATTATTTAGCGTAAGAATTGCTGCTGTGGAGCTAGTAACCGGGGGAGAGCATGTATAGGTGGGTTTAGTCACTCCTTTACACGTCATAGAGCCAGTTGGACGGCAGTTGCCCGAAGGGGATGGCCCGGAAGGCGAGCTTCCGCTGCACATGTGGGTCCCAACGTCAGGATCGTCGTTACATTTTCCTCCAATGCAAATTAACTGGCCGTCGCAATCATTTAAGGTTTGGCATGGACCATTGCATGAGGAGATGGCTGATCCTGGGGAAGAAAAAGATAAGATGTTGAGCGAAATCAAGAAGGAAAGTATGGCAAATTTTGCCATGGTTACTGGAATGAAGGATGGGTAGGGGATAATGTAGCTATTAAGCTAGGACGAGCTAAAAGAGATTGAAATGTTGGTGGGGTGGCATTGGAATGAGAGGTTTTGGCGTATATTTGTAGTGTGGATTTGTTATGGTCGCCTTGAGAAGGATGAACGGCTGCTGAGTTTATCTTTGTGCTGGCTGCTGCTTTTGTTGACCGATTAAATGATAGGGAGAAACACTTCGGGAGGGTTCATAAAAGTGTCTAACATGTAAATTAAAAATTCAATTCTAATCCACAATCTTAAGTTATTAGATCTCATATCCTTACTTACATATTAATCGCTTTTTCTCTATCTTCCGAATTAATGCGAAACATAATCATTTATTCATGAATCTAACACTAAACAGTGAGCATGGGGAGAGTCGTGTTTCCGCGGCTAATTCACGAATTCTTGACACTGTGTAATGTCAACTATGAAAAAAGCCCTATCTACAACTTGTAGAGCTTCTCATATGTCCAAAAGACACGTGGATACAATTAGACGTGCAAATTATTTGAATCAAACTCAAATAATGTATTATTTAAATTTGACTTGAGCTAAAATATTTTATCTTGAATTCAAGCTGAAACTCAATTTAATTTTAGTTTACTTTAACTTGAGATTGAACCTGATTGAATCTAACTAAATCGAACTCATCAAATTTAAGTGATATAAATTAACATGTTTTAGAATTTTAAATAACGAATACAATACTCAAGTTCGTAAATAACTCGATTGAATTCAGCTTCTTTGCATCACTAGTCATGAATGCACATGATAAGTACAATAGTCGATGAGAGACCATAGCTAATAATGCAGCCAAAAAAAAAAAAAAACTCATCTTAGTTTTTCAGCATACCATATGATCTAAAACTAGGGCTATAGATAATAGACCGGGTTTACCTCCGAGTATTTGCCCTTCAACTGAGCTACTGATATGTTACACCAATTAAAAGACCCAAATTTTGGCTTTCTAGTTAAAGTCAAGGGGCCCTTCGGTCAACTTATGCTTGTGGTTCATTGGATAGAATGCCCGCAGCTTTTGCTTGAGTTTTCTTTCGTGGAAGACCAGCTCACACAAATAGATGGTGGTCAGGTTGGATTTTGCAACCAATCAAGGTTAATGCCAGACTTTAAAGGAAATGTATAGGTTCAGAAGATCACACCCTTTGTCTTTGGAATGTGTCAAGTCCTTGTGAGAGATTGAGACTTGAGAGTTGACTGCCTAGTTAACTCACGAATGCGAGGGCTGTAGCTTATTATTGATGACACCAGATGTGGACAATGCCAGGCCTAATGCATGCACAGGGTCAATAATGCTAGGAATTTGGTAGTATGGTTTTATCTCCTGTATATGGATGTGATGCACTATCGATATCTAAAGTTAGTGAATTACGATATATAACAACATGACTAAACTTTTACACATTATGCCAGATGAAAATTTGGCCTTTTTTTGTTGTTTTTGAAGTTTATGAAGTTATAGTTTGAATTTTTTGGGTGACTTTCTTTTTAGATCCTTGGATGGGCTCATCGGACAGAGACTGAAGAATGAAAAGGAAGGTGGATTTGCCTCTCTCCAACGCCAGTTCGTACAATATGGCCGGCGCACTTATCAGGCCTACTAAATGCAAATTTTTAAGCTAGTTTTGTGTACCCAAGGTGAAGCCCAGTTAGTAAAAGGAAGACTTGTATCAATAAAGAAATGCATTTCTTTGTACCCCCAAAACAAAAAAAAAAAAGAAAAAAAAAATCTTAGCTTCTGGTCTTATTAGTGATTGGAATTTTTAAGCCAAGCTTTGCTAATAGAAATATTGTACAAAGCAAATGATATTGCATGGTTGTTGTATATTCAAGTACTCAATTGTGGGATGTGGATGTCAGCTCATCTATTTTGTCAAGGCATGATTTGTTGTCCCGTTGATCTGCTAAATGATTTTCCCCATGGTCAGTTGTTTTGTGTTATTTGTCAAGTCATATATTTCGCCTTTGATCATGTACTTGATCAACATTCCATGTGCAGCAAAACAATCAACCAACAGCCCCCCCCCCCCCCCCCCCAAAAAAAAAAAAAGGAAAAGAAAAGAAGAGGAAGCATTCGAAACCAATTCATATTTATGCACCAGGGACCTTCATTTCTAGTAATTTATAGAGGTGGGTTTCTCTTCTCTCCCTCTAATCTTTCTTGGCCCAGTTGAATCGTTGCTAGTATAGATTAAAATAGCTGTTATGTAGATATTGACTGTTGACAAAAAATAAAGTATAAAAAATAAAAAAATTAGCACGAAATTGTTGCTAGAATAGACATGTTTTTGGAATAACAGTTTTGAAGTGTAGATGGTTGCTTGTTTGGGTATTGCTTTTGCATCTCGTGAAGAAATTATTGATGCGACATTTTAAGGGCTAGCAAGCTTTAATGCCTTGCGGTCTTTCTTTTTTCTTTTTTTTTTTTTCACAATGTTTTTGCTCTCTCTCTCTCTCACATATGTTTTTTGATTGCCTTTCTTACCTCCACCTGAGTCCTGCGAATATCTTCCAAATCATCCGTGAAGTTTCATGGCAGGAAGATGCACTTGCAAAAGTCTATTTGAAACTTAAGCAATATCATGTTATGTATCCTGATTCCTTGTGAAAAATTGAAGAATTTTATTTTTACGTTCAACTTATCTAGAATTAGTGGGGAATCCATTGTGATAAAAGACCTGCACACGGTGAAGAGGAGAAGCAGGGCAAAGGGAACAAGGTAAAGACAACCGAAGCCGAGGAAAAAGGAAGCGAATAGGTGGAGAAAGGAAATACTGAAAGATGCTACCATAAAAAAAAGGGCAAATTACACTTTATCCCCTTCTTGTATAGCTAATTTTCAGATAACCTCCTATAATTTTAAAAACTATATATAACCCCCTCATTATTTGGATTAAAGTGTCAAAGTAATGGAAATGATCATCTGTAACAAAACCTATAAAAATATCAAAATTATTCTTATTTAAAAACTAAAATCGTTGAAATGACCAAAATATATAAATATAATATGCATAAAACTCTAACCCCGTATGATTTTATATTTTATCATATAAACCCCTTATGGTGAAGTAGTTTACTAGATAACCCCTTTATGATTTTCAATATATATACATAATCCCCCTGTGATTAATAAATAATTTTCAATTTTATATAGAAGTATTTTTAACATTTTAATTGATTTCGTTGTGGATTGCAAATTTTGTCATTTTGACATTTTAATTCAAATCATGGGGGGTTATGTATAGCGTTTGAAACCATATGGGGGTTGGGGGTTATGTAAGAAAATACTAAACCACAACGGGTTAAAGTGTAATTTACCTAAAAAAGGGTTAAAACTGGGGTTACATACAAATTAGCAACGTTTATAGAGCCTTTTGTGATATTACAAAAACTTGTCACAATAGGTGATGTAAGTTTGTAGATCACAATGTCTGTGATTTAGATATGACTATTGTAAAGCTAATCGCACCAAAGAAATTTTTTTTTAAGAGAGAGAGAGAGAGAGAAAGAAACTGCACATTTCAAAATGTTATTGAAAGAAAATTTTATTGGGATTTCTTTGTTTTAAACATCAAACACCATTAACCATTTGAGTTCGCGAGAACGAGAAGTAAGAAATTCAAAAAGAACCCGTGAAAAGCACTTTGGAAACCATATCCAATCTTATTCATGTGACGAATTCTGGGTTGGTCAACCATTGAAGACCATCCAAGACATCATTTTCCATAATGCCACTTTTCAGTAAATTGACACTTTAGAAAACAAAACCAAATTACACTGCAAGAACAGACGTTTATTTTTTTGGGGCCTCCAAGAAGAGACTTAGGAAGCTCTTATTCTAGAATCCAACTTATTACTGATGGAATTGTTGTGCATATATCGATCTCAATGTCATCATATTAATTAATCATGCCATAGACCAAGTAACTGGTACTCTTCCATCATCCTCATTAAGCCCTAATGCTCTCCAGACAGCACTGGATCCATCAACGATGTTGTTATCGCAAGGTGGCTGGCCAGCGTGCTCCTTAATTATCACAGCCATTTCTGGAGTCGCATTCATCCACAACCTTTGCAGTTACGGTTCTCCCATTGCTGGCTCTGATTCTTGTCATTTCCCACACCTCGACCCTCCTGCATACCAACCAGTGGAAAGTGCAACAACCCTTTCACTATTTTGGTGAAATTGGCCGTCACATTCTGATTCAGCCCCGCCTTCTCCACCTTCTTCAAAATTATTTAGGGTACGAATGGCCGCTGTGGAGCTAGTAACCGGGGGAGAGCATGTATAGGTGGGTTTAGTCACTCCTTTACACGTCATAGAGCCAGTTGGACGGCAGTAGCCCGAAGGGGATGGCCCGGAAGGCGAGCTTCCGCTGCACATGTGGGTTCCAACGTCAGGATCGTCGTTACATTTTCCTCCAATGCAAATTAACTGGCCGTCGCAATCATTCAAGGTTTTGCATGGACCATTGCATGAGGAGATGGCTGATCCTGGGGAAGAAAAAGATAAGATGTTGAGCGAAATCAAGAAGGAAAGTATGACAAATTTTGCCATGGTTACTGAAGTGAAGGATGGGTAGGGGACAATGTAGATTCTCCTTAAGCTAGGACGAGCTAAAAGAGATTATAATGTTGGTGGGGTGGCGTTGGAATGAGAGGTTTTGGCGTATATTTATAGTGTGGATTCGTTATGGTCGCCATGAGAAGAATGAACGGCTGCTGAGTTTATCTTTGGCGCTGGGCTGCTGGCTGCTGCTTTTGTTGACCGACTAAACAGTGAGCATAGGGAGTGTCGTGTTTCCGCGGCTAATTCACGAATCCTTACACCGTGTAATGTCATCGTGACTATAAAGCCCTATCTACAACTTGTAGAGCTTCTGATATGTCCAAAAGACACGTGGATATAGTTTGAATCGAACTCAAATAGTGTATAATTTAAATTTGATTTGAGTTAGAATATTGGATCTTGAATTCAAAGTGAAACTCAATTTAATTTTAGTTTACTTTAACTTGAGTTTGAACTTGATTGAATTTAAGCTAAATCTAACTCATTAAATTTAAATAACAAATACAATATTCAAGTTCGTAAACAACTCGATTGAATTCGGCTTCGTCACATCACTAGTCATGAATGCACGTAAGTACAAGAGTTGACGAGACACCATAGCCTCCAGTATACCATATGATCTAAAACTAGGGCTATAGATGATAGTCCGGGTTTACCTCCAAGTATTTAGGCTTTCTAGATGAAGTCAGCCTCCCTTCGGTCAACTTATGCTTGTGAATTGTGATTCATTGGACGGAATGCCTATGCCTGCACCTTTTCTAGAGTTCTCTTCCGTGGAAGACTAGCCTAAACAAATAGATGGTGGTCAGGTGGGATTTGCAACCAATCAAGGTTAATGCCAGGCTTTAAGGAAATGTGTAGGTTCAGAAGATCGCACCCCGTGTATTTGCAATGTGTAAGTTCTTGTGAGAGGTTGAGACTTGAGAGTCGGCTGCCTAGTTAACTCACGAATGTGAGGGGTGTAGCTTATTATTCATGACACCAGATGTGGACAAGGCCAGGCCTAATGCATGCACAGGGAAAAAGGCATCAATATTGATAGGAATTTGGTATGGTTTTATCTCCTGTATATTGATGTGATGCACTATCGATCTAAGGTTACTGAATTACGATTAGTATTTCCAATATATAAACATAACAACATGACTAAATTTTTACACATTATGACAAATGAAATTTTGATTATTTTGAAGTATGAATTTTTGGGTGACTTTCATTATAGATCCTTGGATGGGTTCATCAAACAGAGAGTAAAGAATGAAAAGGAAGGTCTATTTGCCTTATTTCAACTAGGGCTGCAAACAAATCGGCTCGCGAGCGATTCGAGTCCGAATTTGGTTAACAATAAACTCGAGTTGAGATCGAGCTGACCAAGTCAAACTTGAATTCAAAAATATTAAACTCATTAGCTTGCGAGCCGGTTCGAACTCGATTATAAATATGTATATATATATAAATTTTTTATTTTAATAGTAAAATTATATATATATCCTTAATATTTTATTATTTGTTAAGAAAAATTATTATTTTATTATTTTTTAAAAATAAAATAATTATATTTTTTATTTTTTTAAGCTCGAGCTCGAGATTCGAGTTTCGTAAAATTATGTTAAAACTTGACTCGATTAGATTTAAATTCAACTCCGCTCGCTTGTTTCCACTCCTAATTCCAACGCTAGTTCGTACAATATGACAGGCCCATTTATTAGGCCTACTAAATGAAAATTTTTGGGCTAGCATAGTCCACCCAAGGTGAAACCCAGTTAGAAAGCGAAGGACTGGTATGCATGTGTGTGTGGATATGCGTGTAAATAAGAGGATTTGAATTCAGAATTTTTTACTTACAGTCCCTCTCCTAAATCACCCAATCCATCCTTTCTCTCTAAAGAATTGGCATTAATAAAGAAACGCATTTTTTTACCAAAAAAAAGGAAAAAAATCTTAGATTCTGGTCCTATTAATGATTGGAATTTTTAAGACAAGCTTTGCTAATAGAAATAATGTACAAAGCAAATGATATTTGGATGGCTGGAATCTCTGGTCTTAACAGTAATAAAACGACCTCCTAGGTCGCTTTCTATTCTTTGTAATCAAACCAAAAAACAAATAAATTGAAGCGTAAAACTTGGGTTGTTCCATGATTTGTTTTCCATCTCATTTACCTTCTCTCTTTCTTTTTGTTGAAGGCATAGCTAAAAAAGCCAACCTGAACCTCAACTTAGAGATGTGACCGGTTCAATGAGTCTCTGGTTCAATTGAAGATTGGCCAGATCACCTATTAGTTATATTATATAATACAATAATATATTTTAAATTACAATAATAATATAATTTTTAAGTTAACAGTTCAATTGACGATTCAATCGACAATTTTTTCTGCTTTGAACAGTTGAATCGTTGAGTTGTTGACTAGTTAACAAGTTAATTACTTGTTTGGTCTAACTTAAAAACCAGCTAGGCTAGGTGGCTAATTCATGGGTTTGAATGATTGAACCGACGGGTCGGACCGAGTTTTATAACCACAGTTGGAAGATCCCATTTCGTATGTCTAGATGTGGTGATGAATGGTAAATAGTAATCATGTTCCTGGCATAATTCCCTGGTGGAAAATAGGCCAGCTTCTTACCATATGATTTCTTGAACAGTGAAGACGTAGTCTAGCTGCAAATCATTTATGAATACTTGACAAATCCGGTACATTTTCTGTTGTTTACCCGAAAAAGGGGCAAAAGAAAAAAATGAAAAGTCTGCACAGTCCTCTTTTTCCATGTTGGCTGCTTAGTTGACTATGCTACTGCTATAGTACTCGTGACTTTGTGGGAGTCCTCTCTTCAATCCGTCTACGAAAGTTCAGTTATCAGTATTAAGTTGATATATACGTACATGATATCGCATATTTATATAGATTAGCTGCTTTTGCAGTTCAAATTTATTTACTCTACATGCAGTTCATACTTCATATTCCCAATCTAATCAATGTCTAAATATTTAGTTACTTTTCATTACTAAGTGGGAGTCCGAAACTTTTTTTTTCTTGGGCGTAGGAGTACAAAACTTAGCATGTATGCCTAAAGTTGATAACGATATCCTCATGCAGAACACTTGGAGGTGGATTTTTCTGCTCTCCCTCCAATCTTTTTTGGCCCAGTTAAACAGTTACTAGTATAGATTAAAATAGTTGTAGGGTAGATATGTTATGTTGACAAAACATAAAATATTAAAAAAAAAAAAAAAAAAAGACCAACTTGGCCTGCCTTTTCCGTTACAACTAGCTGAAGACCACCTAGTGAATGATGGACATGGCCCTTCATGTATTGATGATAAAATTTAATGAAAGAACGGCTTAGTCAAAATTGGCAATATTAAAGAAGCCTTTTATAGTGTTGCGTAAACTTGTTATAATAGGTGATGTAAGTTTGTAGATCATTGTGTTGTAATTTGGGTATGACTCTAATTTGAAGAATTCAATCTTTTTTTTTTTTTTGATAGAGACTTCTTAATTAAAAATTTAATTAAGAATCAGAAATAAGAAATATAAGTAAAAAAGAATTATCCACAACTTGTGATTCGTTCTATAATTCGAATTTATGCCACCAAAGAAAATTCCATTCTTATTTCCTATGATTCCGATAAACTACCTACTCATTTATGACAAATAACAAATAATTGTTGAACTTAGTGCTCTGTTTCATTTTGATTCAAAGGAACAAAAGCATAGAAGTGAAATAACTCACTAGTAAGAATGCTTTTTAAAAGATTACGTAGTACGATTATGTCAAATAAACCCTTCTGGAATAAATATTTAGCGGCTTGTGAACTTTCAAGAGGTACTATTGTATTCAATGTTAGTTCAATTACTTTTTTACCTGCAAATGCAATATAGGCATTGGGTTCGGTAATAATGATATTACCCAATATACCAAAACTGGCTGTTACTCCGCTAGTAGCAATAATGTATCACCCAACATACCAAAACTAGCTGTTACTCCGCCAGTAGTAGCAGGAGATGTAAGGATTGATACATAAAATAACTTTTTATTTAATTGATAATCATTTAACCATTTGGACTAGACTAATTGGTTCAATCGATTGAATCGAGAACCGGATAGTAGTCTGGTCCAACTTTACCTAAAATCAGCTTAGTAAAAGATTGGTCAAAGCCGATAAAAAATCAAATTTGACCGAAAACCGGAGACGCAATATGAACCGGATTTTCCATTTTTCCCAATTTTATGCTGACCTTTTTTTATTATCAAAATTTCCCCAATCCTCTTCAGAATCTAACCTAATTTCATCTTGTTATTTAATTTTATCTATTAAATAAATAGTACTAGTAACAAATCTAAACTCAAGAAAGGCCAAAGAAAAAAAAAAGAGCGACAAAAGATGGAGAATCAAAAAAGAGAGAGACAGAAAGAGAGAAAGATTTCAAAGGAATAAAAAAAGAAAGGAAGAACAAATGAATAGAGTAAGAAAACTATTTTGTTGCTTATTAGAAGAATAGAGGATAAAAATGTAGAAAATTGACGAAATGAAAAAAGAGGAGAAAGACCAGCGAAGTAGAGAAGATGGCTGAAGACATTGATGGCTACGAGAATGAAACATGACTGGGAATGTGGGTTAAGATGAGGAAATAAAAGACATAATTTTACATTCAAGTCCAAACTTTTCTAGTATTTTATATTGACCCTTGAATGTTTTAAACATCCACAAGTGCTCTCATGAACTCTTTATCATTTCAATATGCAACCTTAATTGTCATATTCTTCAAATATGTCTTGAAAATTTAGTTTTAGAATAACCAACTTCTGTTGGAAATTTTAACAATATCTAATTGATGTTAATTTAAGTGGGTTTTGAATTTTATGATGGATTTAAAAAAAAAAGACAAAAGGAATATTCTTGTGAATTGTTTGGTGAATTAGATATGGATTTGACTCTCTGTTAATGAATTGTAAATGAGTACTTCGTTATAATTTAAGAATTTGATTTGTAGAAAAAAAAAATGAATGGGGCGCACACACACATATATGTGACGTATTAATGAACTCATCTGATTTGATCCAATCAAATCCATTGATTCCTGACCTTGAATTTGACCGAGTCGATACTTGGTCCGGTCTAAAAATATATTGCAACATTAATCGCATCCAAGAAATACAAAAAAGAAAAACTGCACATTTTAAAAAAAAACCATGTTATTGACAATTCTTTTTTACATATCAAACACCAATAAACCAGTTGTGTTCGCGAAAAAGGAGAAAGGAAGAAATTCAATTTAACGAAGAGAGAACCCAAGTGAAAGCACTTGGAAACCATATCTAATCTTAAGAAATTCATCAAGACGAATTCTGGGTTGATCAACCATTGAAGGCCATCCAAGACATCATTTTCCATGATGCCACTTATCAGTAAATTGACACATTAGAAATCAAAACCAAATTACACTTCAATACCAGACTTAGGAAACTCTTATTCTAGAAGCCAACTTATTACTGACGGAATTGTTGTGCGTATATCGATCTCAATGTCACCATTTTCATCATGCCATAGACCAAGTAACTGGTACTCTTCCATCATCCTCGTTAAGCCCTAAAGCTTCCCACACAGCACTGGATCCATCAACAATGTTGTTATCGCAAGGTGGCTGGAAAGCGTGCTCCTTATCACAGCCATTTCTAGAGTCGCATTCATCCACAACCTTTGCAGTCACGCTTCTCCCGTTGCTGGCTGTGATTCTTATCATTTTCCCACACCTCGACCCTCCTGCATACCAACCAGTGGAAAGTGCAACAATCCTTTCACTATTTTTGTGATATTGGCCGTCACATTCTGATTCAGCCCCGCCGTCTCCACCTACGTCAAAATCATTTAGCGTAAGAATTGCCGCCGTGGAGCTAGTAACCGGCGGAGAGCATGTATAAGTGGGTTTAGTCTCTCCTGAACATGTCATGGAGCCAGTTGGGCTACAATTGCCCTGAGGGGATGGCCCGGAAGGCGAGCTTCCGCCGCATATGTGGGTTCCAAGGTCAGGATCGTCGTTACATTTTCCTCCAATGCAAATTAACTGGCCGTCGCAATCATTTAAGGTTTGGCATGGACCATTGCATGAGGAGATGGCTAATCCTGGGGAAGGAAAAGATAAGATATTGAGTGAAATCAAGAAGGAAAGTATGACAAATTTTGCCATGGTTACTGGAAGGAAGGGATGGATAGGGGCTAATGTAGATACTATTAAGCTAGGATGAGGTAAAAAGAGAGTGAAGTGTTGGAAGGGTGGCATTGGGATGAGAGGTTTTGGCGTGTATTTATAGTGTGGATAACATACTAACATAGACGGAACCAGAAAAATTAGTTAGAGAAAGCGAGCTTTAACATATTTAAAATTGTACATACATCATATAGTATTATTTTCAAAATTTTTCAAGGCCAAAAATTTGAATTTACAAAAAAATTATTTAAAAAATCTTAAAATTTTAAGGAAGAAAAATCTAATTTTTAAGACTTTAGGGCGGCCCGCATGGTATGGAATGGATTTGTTATGGTTGTCATGAGAATGAGAAGAATGAGCCACTGCTGACATTATTATCTTTGATGCTGGCTGCTGCCTTTTGTTGACTGACTATATAAAGTGTACAGTCAACTATGAAAAAATTCCCACTTCACACTGTAGAGCTTCTGATACGTCTAAAAGTACATGGCCATGGTTAGACGTGAAAATGACTCAAGTGGACCTTGAATGAACGGTGTATTATTTAAATTCAAACTCGAGTTCGAGCTCAATTTAATTTAATTTATTTTGGATTGAATTTGAACTCGATTGAATCTAAACTAAATCAAGCTCATTAAATTTAAGTGATATAAATTAGCATGTCGTAGAATTTTAAACAACGGATACAATACACAAGTTTTGTAAATAACTCGATTGAATTCGGCTTCTTCACATCGCCAGTCATTGATAAATATAAGAGTTGACGAGAGGCCATAGATAATGACGCAGCAAAGAGTGTGAAAATGGAAAAAAGAAGTCATCGCAGTTTTTCAGTACAGATTATAGACCGGGTTGACCACCAAGTATTTGCCGTTCAACTAAGGTTACTGATACTGATATTTGCCGGGCTGGGGCGCCTGGCCGGGCCGCAGGGGATTAGTCGGGTCCCGTAAGAATTGACCCGGACACTCCTGTGTAGACAAAAAAAAAAAAAAAAACTAAGGTTACTGATATGTTACGCCAATTAAATTTTAGGCTTTCTACATAAAGTCAGTGGCCCTTGGGTAAATTTATATGCCTATGCCTCCAGCTTTTGGTAGAGTTTTCTTCCGTGGAAGACCAGTTAAAACAAATGTAGATGGTGGTCAGGTTGAAATTTGCAACCAATCAAGAATATATAGGTTCAGAAGATAACACCCTTTGTATTTGCAATGTGTTCAATTCTTATGAGAGATTGAGACTTCAGATAGGTGTAGCTTATTAGTGACACCAGACTTGGAGAAGGCCAGGCCTAATGCAGGCACAGGGAAAAGGGCATCAATAATAATAAGAATTTGGTTAGTGAATTTACGATTAGTAATTCCGATATAACAACCTGACTAAATTTTCACACTTTATGACGCATGATTAGTAAGTATATAACAACATACCAACATCAATCACTTTCGGATAGCAGTTGCGGGTTTCCTTGTCAACAAAAACATACCAACATTGATGCTGGAAATTCACTAAACAACTCTTCTGCCCACAATTTTGCATTTGATTAACTCGAGAGATGCTACGAATTTTCTTTAGTGGAAAACTTAGCTGGTATTTGATGGAATTTGGGTGGAAGTCAAGGGACCAACTTCATATAGAAACTGCTAAATTATTACGTTACAAAATCCAGAAATTTTGAGATTGTATTAGTTCACTTCAGACCCGTTTAGCAGTTCCCTACCCTAAAGAATCTACGAATTTCTTAGAGAATTTTTTTTTAAAATTTTTTTAGTAAAGGTGGGATAGGATTTAAGAAGTAAGGGGGAGACAAAGGAATTAGAATCCAGAATCTTTATGTTATGGGGCCTCAACCTTTAATTAATTTTTTAGAGATGGAGCCAATCAAACAAAAAAATAATGAGCAAAGTAGTTTTACTTATATGTGTTAACAATTGAAAAATAACCACCCAAAAAAAAAAAGTTCCATAGACACGCATATGCTGACCAACTCCTCTCTTCTTAACTTATTTTCTTGTGTCTTTTGGGGTGAAAAATTAATTATTTACCTGCATGCTACCTCATATCCGAATTTGGTTGGTTGAAAATGAATATTTTAGCCGCAAATACCAGAAAAGGCCAAAAGGAAAATGGAACCCCAGCTTACCACCTTACTCGAACGTTAGTCCAATGTGGCTTTGATCACCAATGAATGGATGACAGTTTTGAGGCCCATTTCAGAGTGGGAGGCATTTAAGAATTCTTTTTAAGCTCGAAATTTTTTGCCATCATGATTCAGACCAGCATAAAAAAGAGCCTTTTGGTCTTTGTTCTGTCTTTTTGGGCAGTCCAATTGTAACCAATCTTTACTAGTTTTCGATTCATGTCTTTAGTCCGATCTTTCAAGCTCACGATCAGATCTTCTGAGAAGAATTTGGTTTCTGGACAGCCAATTGCAAATTTGTAATCCATGTTTTATTCCTCATTGTAAGTAGACCAATTACTTTATACGTATTTCAACTTTGTCAAAAATAAACTATATTGACCTTTCCTTTTGACCCTTTTACCTTCATGTTTCTTATTCCAATCTTTTAAGTTAATTTCAATACTTACACAAAATTTTATTTAAATTACGATCACTTCCGCTGAGAAATAAAAAGCAATAGGTTTTGCTGCTATATTCAAGCTTTTAAAGAAGTAGAAGATTTGGTGTTACAACTGGATTACGGTCTAGTAGTATGAAGCTTGGAAGTCTGCCGTAGTGTTTTAAATTTTTGTAACAGTAATCGTAGGTACAACAATGGATCCGTATGGATGAGCTATTTTTAGAAGTATTTTAAAAAAAATTTATTGTAATGATGCACATGAAAAACTTTTATTGTAAATGGTTAGGTATTTTTGAAGGGTATTTTTAAGGTGCTTTGAGGATGTATTTTGGAGTATTTTTAAAATTTAAAATTTTTTGAAATATTTTTTGAAAATTAAAAATAACACCACATACCACCGCCACCAACCCTTTCTTCCTCCTTTCTTGCCATTCTTCCTCTTTCCTCTTCCTCCCTCTTTCTCTCGTTCCCTCCTTCCTCCTCCCCTCTCCACTTTCCTTTTCCCCCCACTGAAACTTCCCCCTTTTCCCCTTTTCAATTATGACCAAAGCTCCTTCGGTCACGACTGAGATCTCAGTCATAATCGGGAAGGGGAAAGGAGGGGGAGGAAGGTTCTAGTGGGGGGAAAGGAAAGATAGAGAGGAGAGAAGAGGAAGAAAGAAAAGAAAAAGGGAAAGAGATGAAAAAAAAAGAAGGGAGAGAGTGGCATCAGTGATGGATGGTGATCATAGGTGGCAGTGGTGCGTGATAGTGGGTGGAAAAAAGAGTATAAATTTTTATTTATTTTTTAGGTATATTTGAAATGGGATAATTTTAGAAACCTCCCTTGAGATTTTTTCTAATCATACCTTGCAACCCTAAAGTTTCTGAAATCACACTTAACACCCTTGACAACTTTTGTAACATATTAGCCCCTTTAGGTAAAAATAGTATTAAAAAGTGTATTTAGGAGAGAGACTATAATATTCTTCCACGTTTGCCCTTTTGCAAGTTGATTTTTGAAAACTCGAAGATGAAATTAAAAACAAGTTGATTATTTTTCTACCCTTTTCATATTTCTTGTGCAAGAAAAGGCAAGAACAAAGAAAAACCCTTTATGTTCGATTATGTAAAAATAAAGTAACAAAATGCCATAAAATTTGGACACATTTTGGGTGTTTTTTTTTTTTTTTGCATATGCAACCGAAGATAGGTTTTGAGATACTTAAACAATCTAAACATAAAAAATTTAACTTTTTTTAACTATGATTTTATCGTGTTATCTAGTTTAATCAATAAGAGGTGAGGAAAAATAGATTAAAATCATTCATTTGTTGAAGAAAAATGCTGCAATACAGTTGAAATCATGAAAAAATGCATATTAAATATATCTATAATGGCGTTCAATTATCAAAAACAAAATTTTTGAAAAACTGGTTAACAAACAGTATTAAAAAAATTTATTTCCTTTCTATCCAAAACTTTGGCACAGATCTTATAACGGTCATACGAATCAACAAAAAATATACAATTCAACAGTTATTGTACTTACACTCTCTTAATTACTATGTAAGTATTGCAGTCCTATTTGTTTTTATTTTCATCTTCTAAAATTCAAAAATCAACTTACAAAAGGGCAAAATTGGAAGAATACTATTGTCCCTCTACTAAATATATTTTTAGTATTATTTTTACATAAAAGGGCTGACATGTTACAAAGGTTGTCATTGTAAGGGTGTTAAGTGTAATTTTAGAAACTTGAGGGGTGTTAGGTGTGATTAGAAAAAACCTCAAGGGAGGTATTTGAAATGAAGTGTGATTAGAAAAAACCTCAAGGGAGGTATTTGAAATGATCTCATTTCAAATTGTGTATATTTTTTGCATTGTTACTATAGATTTCACAAACAAAAAACAGTTTTTGAAAAAAAAAAAAGAAGAAGATACATCCAAATAGAGCCTATATTTTTCGAACAAACTAAGTAAAACTTTTGAAAAAATCAGTGAAGGGGGATTTTATCTGGGATACCCGAAAAAAAAATAATGAAAAACATGCCATTTCCTTTAAAAAAGACAGAGGATAGGTTCTTAAATATGCATAAAATTTGTTTAAAGTGGTAAAACGTGCGCCATACTTCATCACCACCATTGTTATATTTTTGGTAAATCCTTTTCGTGGTGTGGCCACGGCAGCCATCTGTTTTCCATGGTGCGTCACCCTGTGGGTGTGACTTTCAACTACTCTCTCTTAAGCCCAACCATATGGTTGATTTAAGAAGCAAATTTTTCATATTCCATTTAACAGACGAGGGATGAGATTTAAAAAAAAAAAAGGAGCTCTAAATTCTAGAGTTTTAATTTTAATCACTAAATTAAAGCCTTCTCCGTAGCTGATCCAAGGATTACGAATTTTTCAATACAAAAAAAAAAAAAAAAGTCCAAACATCACTCTCCACTAATAAATAGTTAAGGCATAATATTCAGCAAAATGGAAAAGAAAACTTCAAGACATTTTTGACAACCAGCAAACCGGCAGGTCTTTGACCAATAATCTCCTCTCATCCGTGCGCTGAGCTTGGCATTCTCAACCGTTGACATAGAAACTGCACAGCTCCCTCTTGGGTAATGCGGCCGTTCGGTTTGACTTGACTGAGAGGAGGCATGACCAACACTAATTTGTTTTTTTAATGTGTGCATTTCTCTGCGACCATTTTCGTTAGTCAAATACTATAAGGATCCTTAAACCCCCAGCTGTAACCTAATTTTCTGACCTTATCCTAACTTTTGAGTTTGAACTTTGGAGTTTGGTCTAAGTATTTATGAGACTCCAAAAAGGATGGAGTTTTCAAGCCATCAACCCAACCCAACTCGTTCTTTTGCGGCTGTCCATGACACGAACTGTCGTCTTGTTAAATCTAAAAATCGATATAGTTTCTAGCAAAAGCATACACAATCTATACAAATGTTGGGGAGAAAAAAATGTTGAATTAATCACATGTCAAAGATGTCCAAATTTTTTAAGTTCATCCTCTGAACCGTTTGATGTCCAAATTATTATCTTTACCAATTCAACTGTGCTAACAAATAGGAGTACAAAAATGCTTCTCATTTGTTTTTATCAGCGATTGCATACGTAAAGCTAATTTTTTTTTTATTTAATCTTAGTAGTCACAGAAATTATGAATTCGTTTGGATGGTTATATTTTAAAATTTTTATGAAAAAATATACTGTAACAATTTGTTGTATGTAAAACAAAAATATGATTAGAAAATATATTCACAAAAAAGGTGAAACTTTTTCTTCAGAAAATTACAACATAAACAAGGCAAATTTTGCATGGAGTTGTCACTTAGTCAATCAATTACATAGCCATATATGAATTGGCTAACTCTCATTAATCAGCGTTTACAAATGTAACAATAATGATATTTACCTCTTCACCAAAAGTAGTAGCAGAAGCATTAGGGAAAAAGAATTTCTAAACCCATATCCAAAAAAAAAGGCGAAAAAAGAAAAAGAAAATAAAAAAGCTAATTACCAAATGAATCAATCACCGAGGTGCTAATGACACCGAGAAATCAGTCGGAAGTCTAACCCGGTCCGACCACATTTTCGAGTCCAAATAAAGCTTGGATATTTTTCCCGCGACCCGTCGCATATCGGGTCTCTTATTCGGATCCACATGTGCGCATTCCAACACCAGACGGATTAACTTCTCCGCCACCTCCACCGGGAACGAATCCTTCAACCGCTTATCCACCCACCGTCTCAGCCTTCCCTCCACCGTTTCATTACCCTCTCCGCCAGTTTCCACCGCCTCCGTCGCTGAATCGATAATTGAAATCTTCCTATAATCCCCACTCGCTTTATCATATTTATACTTCAGCGGCTCCTCCCCGGACAAAAGCTCCAGAATCACCACTCCAAAAGCGTACACGTCAGACTTCTGCGTCGCCAAGCCGGTGGACTTAAACTCCGGCGACATGTATCCTCTCACTCCTTCAAATTGCCTACCCCTACTCCCCGACCTCCGCAGCTCCGGCAACTCCTCTTCCGTTATCTCACCTCTTTCATATCTCTCCGTCTCGGAGCATAGCTCGGCGGCTCCGAAATGGCAAATTCGGGCATTCAAGGAAGGCTCAGTGATAATAATTCCGCTGCTCTTCACGTACTTGTGGACCAAACTTATGCTGAATCCGGCTGCGGTGTGGATATAATTCAAGCCGTTAGCTAAATCCGTGGCGATTTGCATTCGCGACATCCAGGTGGAAAGAACGGTGAAATCAGGGTTTCTAGGATTTCGGAGACAAGTAGAAAGATTCGAGCCGCTGATAAATTCATAAACTAAGTAAATGTGATCGTTTGAAATGGAAGCTCCGAGGAGCTTGATTAAGCATTTATGATGGCTTTTACAAATTACCGATAATTTGGATCTCAGCTCAGATTCGTGGATTGTCTGATGGATTTTCCGTTGAAAAATAATGACGTCTTTTCCGTTGAGCTCGCAGCGCCAGGACTGGGAGGAGGAGGAGGAAGTGGAGTAGCGTTTGGCGAGAAAATTGTTGGTGGCGGAACGGATTTCGGAGAAATCATAAATATGGGCGTGTTCCGGGAGGGAGAGATGGAGGCTGGAGAGGGATGTACGGCTTGAAGCGGAGGTTGTGCCAACCGACGAATTTATTCGAAAATCAGAACCGGAGCCGGTGGCCGGGGCAGAACCTGAATGAAAGGTGCCGCTGGTGGAGGGACTGGAGGAAGGAAGTTTAGCGAATGGAGAATTTGGGGAGGGGCGGCGGGGGGATTGTGTTGCTTGAGGGGAGGTTCTGGGTTTGGTCCTGACCGGACGTGGCGTGGGTTGGGGTGGCGTTGTTGGGATGGGTTCGGAGGCATCGGTTGCCATTTTGGATCTACACATGCGACGATGACGAGGAAAGAAGGTGGTTTTATTTCCTTTATTTTCTAAGC
Organism: Coffea eugenioides; assembly: GCF_003713205.1. Taxonomy (NCBI): domain Eukaryota; kingdom Viridiplantae; phylum Streptophyta; class Magnoliopsida; order Gentianales; family Rubiaceae; genus Coffea; species Coffea eugenioides. The sequence continues at coordinate 43,591,514 of NC_040035.1, read as the reverse complement.
TTTTAAGCTGGGAATGGGAATGGGGTGGAATTTGGGATTGTTTAGAAAAAAGAAGAAGAAAGCTGAATTGGAAAAGGAGGGATTCGAGTCATTTGATGGAGGCATAGACTTTCGGCGTGAGGCTTTTTTGAGGTTGGGGTTTAAAGCTTTAAAGGGTAGAGAAAAAGTATTTACGCTGTAATTAAAATGTTTTAAGTCAAATGATGATTTTGATTATTGAAAATGGAAAAGGTGGTTTGGTTTGGTTTGGTCTGCCATACTTTGATGAGGTTGGAGAAGTGCAAAAGCGTCGGGGCAGACTTTCCTTTACAGGTCTCCAACTCGATTGCCTCGAAGAAACAACCTCACGGGCCGACTTAGTTTGGATAAAATGATTTGGAGAGACAGTTACGTAGATTGGTTCGCTTTGGTAAGAACCAAACAATATAACAATACCTTTTACAAACAAGAGGATAGCAGTGTATTTGAATCTCATTATCTATGTAAAGGTGGTCGAATATTGGCCGTAGGTGACTTGTAAGCGATTTAGAATATATTTGAATTGTTATTTTTTAAAATTTTTATAAAAAAAAATATTGTAATAATTTGATATATATAAAATAAAAATATGATTTAAAAATATGTTCAAAAAAATAAAAAATAAATTTTAGAAAATAACAGCATTCCAAACAAGGCCACAGTTTTTCTAATGTCAAGTTTACACATATATAACCACTGAATGGATATTTAATACTCTTTTTTTTTTTTTAGTTTCGTCTTGTTTGGAAAGTTATTTTTTTTAATTTTTTTTTCATCTTTTATGAAAATATTTTTTAATCAATTTTTTATTTTATATATATCGAATTATTACTGTACATTATCTATAAAAGTTTTAAAAAATAGCAATAATGTAAATGAACCTAAATATATTTCCTCTTCTTTCATATTCTCCTTTAAGCTTTCTCCTCCAAACTCCAAAACTCCGCCTAACAATAAAGAAGGATGGATGGAGGTGGGAATGCTGTGGACGCAGTAGAAGCACCGGTGGCTGTCACTTGTCAGGTTGGGCGTTGGAAGAAAATCATTACTATTATGACGGCTGGAAAGTGAGGTACAGTAAAAAGAAGAAGAAACAGAGAAATACAAAGTATATGGACATTTGATGAAGACGGGAGTGAAGAAGAAATAATTTGCTAATTAACCATCTAAGATTGGTGACCGACCCAGATGTTCTGGACCTTGTAAACTTTCGTAAATGGATTTGGATGTATCCTTTTGTTGGATTTTCTCTCCTGCTTCCCCTCTCTCTCTCCTTTGTTTTTGGTAGCAAGCTTTTCTCCTATGCAGTATGACTCTTGAGTTTTGTCTACTTGCCTTTGGACCGCAGCCCTTCTATTATTTGTTAATTTGACGGCTTCTGGCCCTGTTCTTTGCAGTTGCAGGTTCATCTGCATCATTTCTTGAACTTTTCTCTGGTCTTCTTCAAATGAAAATTCCATGCGTGTGAAGGAGCTCCTCTCCCTGTCTTCCAAACTCAGTAAGTACCAAACTCAGTAGACTTTTTTAATGGTAAAAAAAACTAAAATCTATAATCACATGAAGACTAGTTTTTTAGTTTTTGTTGATTCTGATGATCAGTTTCTATAACAACTTTTGGAAACTAATCTCTTGTCGGTCATATGAATCGTGTGGTAGGCTATAAACTAATCTTAATATGCGTCTAATCAGATATAGTGTCTAATTTTTATCCCAACTAGAATTCAAAAGATGACAATTTCAGCCGGCCTGTCCTTTCGAATTGTTTTTTTTGGTTGGAATCCAATTAAAGAACAATTATTTGGTATGCTCCAAAATTTTTTTTTTTTAAAGCGTTCGTAGCAGGACAGGAACTGCATGAGGTAGTCCTGGGATGGCGGTCTGCGGGGGTACCTGCATTAAGAATATTCACAATCAATACACCATTAGGATATTATTAAGACTTATAAAAAAAGTAGACTTTAAGCAACAGCCATCATATCCATAATCTACTTTACCGTCGTTTGCTTCAAACTACTAATATAATTATAGGTGACAAATATTCTTTACGGTAAAAAAATCCCAGCGACCATTAAACTATTGTTTGGGTTGATTTTTGATCATCAAATAATTTTTCATCATAAATTGACTACTAAACTAATTAATCAGCATAATCGTCGAATCTTAATCTACAAAATAATCAAAACGTCCAGGGCTATTTTTATCCACCACTAACTTGACCATATTCCCTTGCTCCATTAAGTTCTAGCCAAAAAGCTCATTTTAGTTTTCTTGATGGCAACAGCTATACCCTTCCTCTTTCTAGATAAACGGCATTAAATGTATGTATTTTCACAACTCCAAAATTCATCCAATATAATTAACATTTAGTAGTGGACAAAAATACCCTTATGCATTCTAATTATGTTGTAGATTAAGAGCCAAAATCCATGAAATGGCCACGGGTGTGCTGATTAGTTAGTTTAATGATAAATTTGTGACGAACAATTGTTTGATGGTCAAAAATTAATTTGAGTAATAGTTTAATGGTCACTGAGATTTTTGTCCTAAAAATAATAATGTCATTAAGCAGTACCATCATGTTCATAACATACTTTAGTGTCGTTTGCTTCAAAATAATATAGGTGACAAATATAGTATTCTTTAATATTATTATTATTTAAAAATTGTAGGTAACTATTGAACGCCGCCATTATCCTGACATTATCTGCTCCGCCATACCATTACTTGTTTATTGGTAGATAAAAACTACGCATCTTCAACAAGTCAATTCAAAGATCGGATCATTGCCTTCGGTTTGCAAATTAGTATTAGTATGAGAAAGAAACAGTCTAACTTGACCGGTTTACACCCTGCGAAAATGTATTCAAGCTATATGCAGTTCAACAATTGAAAGTTGCGTATTCAAAAAATTTTCTGCATTTCAACCATTGTTATGTCATCTGCAATTCGCCATGTATCTATTATGGACAGCAGAAATTTCGAAACGAAATTGTAAGTTTGTTTGGATAGCCTATTATTTAGAAAAGGAAAAAACAAACGTCATATTATAAATACATTTGTCAATGGCTTTTTTTTTTTTCTTAAGAAAATTACATGAAGATCTCTGATACATTGCATTAATTACCAAAAGTGTTATCATCCTATTTTATAAAATTTTTTCAAACTATCTTACACACTCAGTTTTATTCGCTCGTTTTACACACTCAGTGGTGATGAACTGGAGGGTGGACATATTTAGATTATTTGCTGGCATCCAGATCATGTTCACGTCATACTGAGTAAATTCTGAGATTTTGTAGGCTACACCTAGTAATTTTTTAGAAATATAATATCATTATTATTATTCAACCAATCTACAATTGTTTTGCATCACCAGCCAAATACCATCCCCAAGACAAAAGATAATAAACTGACTAGAAAAATTCGCTGCCTATATGTCATCTTTGTATCTAGATACATGCAAAATACTAGTTTGGATTCACTAGTTTTTCAAACATCTGTGTTTGGATGATCCATTAGTTTCTCAAAAACTAAAAATTTTTCAAATACTATAAACATTTTTAAAAAGTACTTTAAAAGTTACTCTAAAAAGTAGTCTAATTTTTTTTTAATATTCAAAAAATATCCCAAAAAATATTTTAAAATTCTACTACTCTTAAATATTCCAAAATATTTTCTAAAAATATCCTTAAATATACTTTAAAAACTCTGCTACAGTAAAATTTTTAAAAAACACCACAAAAAACAGCTAGTCCTACTGACTTGTCTTGTCTAAATCAGAATCCTCGTGGCAGGTAATATTACAAGTTAGGTTTCTTTTGACATCAATTTTATCACTATTTTAAGATAGGGGTTTTAGGTCAAATAATCGTGTTGGCATGATTTAGTTTATTGCTTCTTGATCAGAAGCAAGATACGCGGTATAAGATTGCAGTGACAATTGCAGGAAGAGTGCACCTGACACTAAAGCCAAAAGTCAAAGACACGTTCCGAGTTCAAAACGGATCATAAACCATTCAATTTTCAGCAAAGGGAAAATCTAGTACTCCTCAATCGGCCAAAATATAAAGTGCACCAAAAATTTGGGCATTTAGTTTACATTATTCTTCCGAAGGAAGCCCGTCCACAGGATTACTGTAGTAAATTGGGATTAAAGTTAATGAATGAGGCTTAGATTTAGTTAATGAATGAGGCTTAAATTTAGTGTTCAAGGTTGAGAAAATGTAAAAGACCTAATTTCAACTCTCACTATATGTGAGTTGTCTAGTATAACTAATATTGTTGCGTTTTAAGTTGTTTATAATTTTGTTATTAGTTATTTATACTGATTCAAATATTGTACGTTAGTTCATAGTTGTAATGTTACTATAAAAGATGGAAGTTTTAAGGCACAGAAATGAACATTTTTACTACCAAGTCTGCCAATGATTTGGGAAATTCATCCTTTGATTGACAAAATTTGTACATACGCATAAAGAGTTTCATTACCTTGAAAATCTTTCGAGTTGGTTACTGTAATTCTTTTTTAGTGGTAATATGATCCGTGGGAAGAAATAATGATCCATTGTAGACCGACAAATTAAGTACAAATTTCACATGGTGAATATAGGTTGAAGGAGAAAAGAAACAAAATTTCTTATCTGGAAGGAAAAGACTTGCCTCTCAATCAAAGCCAAGCACGTCCATTTGCATTTACCAGACAGCCAGTGGTACACTATAGGGTTGGCAGGTGCGACCTTATGTTAGAATTATTTTGTTCAATGGATTCTTGGAAATGTCAAAATATAGAAAGTTCTATACTCATCCTCGAGGATAGGAGCTCAAGATGTCTGAGCTGTGGGATGATGTTTCTCCTGTCCAGAATCATGATCACCAACTTCACCATAAAATCAGATGATTGCAACTTCAAACCCGAAACAGTTGAATCTGCTGGCGTTCAATCATGTTTTCCTAGTTTATGGCTACAAATCCAGTGAGTGTTATGCGTTCCCAGATTGGCATAGATTGCCAAATGCCAATGCAATCTTTTACTCAGTCTAAGACCATCTTTCAATCTTTCCCCGACTTCTTGACCATTTATGCGTCGCTTTAGCAACTGATGGTAGGAACCATCTTGGCTTTCTAGTAAATAACAGGCCTCCAATGCATAGCCCAGCAACCATGCCAACGCAATATCCACTGACTACTGATTCCCAAGGAAACAAGCCCAGAATGCCAAAATAATTGATTTGCGATGTTTCCGCCTTGGCAGGTGATTGTGCGGCCTCAACTTCTCCACAATCTTTCAATGGAAATCCACATAATGCTAAGTTCCCTTTGTATGAATCACTGGAGAATGTGCCGAATTGCTTACCTTGAGGAATGCGTCCGAGAAGATGATTTTGGGAGAGGTTGAAGAATGCAAGAAAGTTAAGCTGCCATGGAATTTCCCCTTGCAGTTGGTTCCAAGAAAGGTCCAGTGATTCAGTGCAGTCAACTCATCTAGTGTTTGCAGGAATGGAACCCTGCAACCCGTTGTGGGAAAAGTTGAGTAACCTGACTGATATGAGATTTCCTATGGACTTGGGAATCTCACTTGAAAACTTGTTCGAAGATAAATCAACCGCAGTGAAAAGCTTGAGGACTCTGACAAACTCAGTTTCCTTGCCCTTCATCACCAAAGTCACAGAATCTACGTAGTAAAATCGATTTCCTATGTATTCAAGTTCTTTTCTGCTATCAAGGCTGGTCATGGCTCTAAAGTTCTTCGGAAGGTCTGCCGGTAGGATGCCAGTGAACTCATTGTGAGATATGTCGAAGATTCGCAGCTTGGGAAATGGGAGTTTAGTCTTAGAAGTGGCTATAGGACCTTGAAATCTGTTGGATTTCAATATCAAAACATGTAGCTCTGGAAGAGTTTCAAGCCACACAGGGGATGCATCGCAAATCTTGTTATTGCCAACATCAAGAACTTGCAAGTTTTTGCAATTGATCAAAGATCGTGGCAGTGGCCCTTCCAATTGATTTCCGTTCAGGTTAAGAATCCTCAACTGATTATCATGTTTGAATGTTGTTGGAATCATCCCGCGGAAGCTAATCTTTTGCAGGTCCAACACCTTGAGTCGATTGCTAAAACTTCCCAAGCATTGAGGAATGGTACCATTCAATTTGTTTTCAGCCAACAGAAGATACTTCAGGTTTTCGGAATCGCAGATGGAAGGAGGCAATGGTCCTTCAAGCATGTTATGCCTAAGATCAAGAAAAGTCAGACTCTTCCAAGAGAGACTGACTGGAAATTCCAGAGCAAGTAAAGCGGTAGGCAGAGCCACAAGAGCCACTCCGTTGTGTCTTGGATGATTTTGATTTGCTATTTCTGCATTTACTGCTGCTACAATGATTATGCAGTAGTGCCTGGTTCCAACGAAAGGATGAACCAAATGAATCAAACATCAAATTAACGTTCGCATGCTTGCCCATCAGATGAAAGAGCAAGACAAGCGATGCATAAAGAATTCCAAAGCGTTTCCATTTACAAATGCTTCTAAGGGAAGGGACAAAAAAATGCAACAAGATTGAAGTATATTCTGCAAGTTAGGGTGTGTAGGTGACAATAATTAACGAGAAAGATGTTACCAGAAAGTACAAAATCAGACGTGGAAAGCATGTTCATGTGAACTATACTGAAACCCATGCAAATTATCCACCCAGAATGGGGCCTAGTGCTATTAGTTAGTCAAATTTGGTCTTAAACTAAGCTACATTTTAAAGATACCTTGATTCCTCACTTACCCCAATCAATACAGATCTTCGTTATTTATCATACAGACTTCTACAAGCGTTCAAATTATTTATTCCCCACAGGGTAGTGAACTTTGATCCACGGCCTCTTTAAGATTTTACTAATTCCTAATTGCCCATGCAAACAGTGACTAGCTTTAGTAATGGCCATAGTCTCTTGATTGTACATGTTTTTTAATTGCAATTGAACAAGGACATAATGCAGAATTCTTCTGTGAACTCCTACTCACTTTTCTTCTCAAAACCATCAATTTGCAGAGGAGTTTCCTCCCCAGTGCGTTGAATTAAAACAGGCAAAAGAACCAGGATTTATTATTTATTCCTTGGTTTGATGTTATTTCGTCGACCAAGCAGCCATAAAGCGTTGAAGAGCAGCCAAGTTGTCTGAGCTTGCATGTCAATCTGCAAGGCTGCCTGAGCACTGTACCTCTGCAGCACCACATTGAGGTCACCGTATACCTCCTGTAAATAAATCTTTCCTTTCCCTTTTGCAGTAAATTTCTCTGATTCTCTTCCTCACTCGTGCGAGCATAAACCTTTTGGTTTGGTTGGCTCGTTTTCCTTCAAATTCTGCATATATATGGCGACTTCTTTAAATCTTTTTGTGCTATTTATCTACTTCTCTGCATTAGTCTACGTTCTTTCTGCTCTGGGCACTGATGGGACAGTCCTATTATCCCTCTCAAAACGTTGGACCGTTATTCCTCCTCCTATAAAATCTAGTTGGAATGCATCGGATCCCAATCCGTGCTCATGGATCGGCATTAAATGTGGTAACAATAGTCGCCATGCGGTCTCTCTGAATCTTTCCAGCTCTGGAATTTCAGGTCAGTTAGGACCCAACATTTGTTCACTGAGGCACTTAGAAGTAATTGATATCTCCTTGAACAGCTTTTTCCGCACAATCCCTTCAGAACTTGGCAACTCTAGGCTTCTGGAATTCTCGGACCTGTCCTTGAACAGCTTCACCGGAATCATACCATTCAGTCTCGGAAACTTGAAGACTTTACAATTCTTAAACTTGTATGGCAACTTTCTAAATGGTTAAATTCCAGAATCCCTTTGTTCCCTTCTATCTATAGGATCCATTTACTTGAACAACAATAAGCTTAGTGGCACCATATCTTCAAATGTGCAAAACATGAGCAAGATTGTCAATTTCTAGTTACACGGGAGCGAATTATCCGGGACCATTCCATCTTCCATAGGAAACTGTAGTACCTTGCAAGAAATTTACTTGAGCGACAACCATCTAGTTGGAACTTTGCCAGAAAGCCTGAACAATCTTGCGCACCTTACATACTTAGACGTCAGTAACAACTAACAACACTTTAGTAGGCAAAATTCTTTTGGGTTCCGGAAACTGCAAAGAAATGAACTCGTTGGTTTTGTCTGACAACAGATTTAGCGCAAGTATTCCACCAGGTTTGGGAAATTGCAGTAGCCTAACAGAACTTGCTGCTGTCAACTCTGGCTTAACTGGACCTGTTCCTTCTTCTTTGGTCAGCTAACCAAGTTGATAAATCTTTTTCTGGCTGAGAATTCCTTATCTGGGGAAATTCCACCTGAATTGGGAAATTGCAAGCTTTTGGAAATGCTGCATCTACAGGACGACAGATTGAAGGGTGAGATTCCACGAGAGCTAGGGATGCTTAGTGAGTTGTAATCCCTTGATCTTAGTGCGAACCTGTTGTCTGGTGAGATTCCAAGTGAGCTGGGAATGCTTGATAAATTGCAGAGACTTTCTCTGTCCTTCAACTTCTTGTCTGGTCAAATTCCTAATGGTATTCAGGAGATTGAACAACTCCAAAAAAAAAAAAAAAAAATGCATAGAGGGAGCTGCTCTGGGAGATTGCTTAGCATGAATTCTTGAGGAGTAATATCCTTGCTTGCAAGAACGTATGTAGGATTTGATTATTCTTCCTAATGTTATATTTTTTTTTTTAATTTCTGGGTATCTCCCGGTATTATTGTCGTCTGTTTTATGTTAGATAAAGATGTAAATTCATTATGGTACTTTCTTTTTTCTTTTGGTTGCAGAGTAAAACTGAAACTTTAGGGCCTCAACAATTTCTATACTAAACAGTTGGGGTCATATACACATCACTTGACTAAATAATTTACACACAAATAGGAATTTACATTTCGAGAACTATATAAAATTAACCAGTGTCAACTGCAAGTCCATATTCAAATAATAAATATTTTGACCTCCAACCATTTTCAATAGGCCATTTATCAAGCATTGAGGCCTTTATCCACAACTTTATGGTGATATGTTCGATTTCATTTGCATGGGATGGCATCTATATAAAAAATACTACAATTTTAGGCAAATTGCTGCAATACAAAGAAATAGATATATCAACCATTAGAGTTGGTGCAGTGGTTAGAAAAGGACTCTTAGAACCTTCCTCACTTTTAACTGCAAAAAATTTACTCAACGGCTTTCATGTTTAACTACAACAATTCACACAGCCAGATGCCTTATAGTTATAACTCCCCAAAAGAGAAAAAAAGAAAAAAAGAAAAAAGAGGTCGTTATATGCAAGGCAATCTTTCATCGGAACAGGAGTATTTCTGCGTTGTCTCGTGTCAATTAATTTCTTGTTGGACTAAGGCAGCGGTGTCCAAATTTGACCGCTTTTAACGCTTGCAATTGCAGATAGAACAAGGCATTTGATGGTCCCTCTATGGTCGAGAGAAACATTTCCAAGAAAAATTGAGAGGGCTTTAAATCTGTTGGTTCCTATTCAAAGTCAGTTTCACAGCTAGTGGAACGCCCAAATCATTTTGGAGCCTTAAAAGTCTTGTGGGTCTTAAAAATGTATGTTTCTTTCTCTCTTCCAAGCTTTGAATGTGCGTTTCACATGGCCCTAAAGAGAAGATTGTGTTGTGCCCCATCGATCAGTAAAGTGGTATATATTTCCAACTCGAAGTCAAGATCATGACTTTTGTAAACGTTTTAATGTGGTAAAAGCAACCACGTTTTGCAGAGGGCTTTGAAAAAGATGCTGTTAGCCTCTGGGTTCGAGTTTTTGCATGTTAAAAATACAAGAAGTTTACTCAAACATAATTACTGCTACCCCTCCCACCTTTTGTCCAAAGAAAGAGGATGGTCTTTAGCTTGATTACAAGTCTTGTTTTAGTTTGTTAAAGAATACGGTAGAATTTTTTTAATTTGTGTTTATAAATGAGGTAAGTGATATGATGTATAATAATGTACATGATATGTATACATATATAAATTTAAAGTAGTTTCTAAGATTAAAAAAATAAAAAATTAAATTTTAAAAAAACGTATTTGCAATGAAAGCAACGAGATTTTTCAAAATCATAACATATCCAATTACACTCAGTCGTCCATCATCATTAGATGAATCTTAGACTAAATGAAAAAGAAGGCGACAATTAACTCATTTATTTCAACGACAGCCAGAAATCACAAGTAAAATAATCCGATGAAGAAACTAAAGTACAGTTCTTAAAGCACAATATTGCAAGTATAAACATGCATATGAACGATCAAACTAATACAATATAACGTTGAGCTAATTAATCAATTTTTTACGCTATCGGAGGGCTTCTTTTCTTGGTCTTTTCGACCGTTTACTCGTATCTTGAGCCATAGGAACGTACAGATCTCTTCTTGGCCTTTTCAATCGTTTGCATGCATCTTCAACCATAGCAACGAACAATCTTGGGGTTCGAGTAGAGAACATTAGGAATCCAACGGCCGCTCCAAGGATCATTCCAAAACAATATCCCAAGAGCACTGGTTTCCACGTAAATCCACTCGTAAGATCTAACAAATCTGTGGGATGAGATACCCGCATTGGAGATGACTGGGGTCCCTTATCTTCTCCACAATCGTTAAGTGGGAAACCACATAATCCGGGGTTCCCAGTATATGAGGAATTAGGAAAGGTATAAAACTGCCCACCTTGAGGAATTAGTCCCTCGAGATGATTCTTGGAAACGTTCAAGTCTGAAAGAAAGTTCAGCTTTTTTAGTTCTGGGGGGATCCTTCCCTCCAGTTGGTTAAAAGAAAGGTCTAACGATTCAAGTGCAGACACGTCCCCCAATGAGGTTGGAATCAAACCATTGAAGTTGTTGTGGGAAAAGTTGAGTAACCTGAGAGAATCGAGACCTCCAATGGACTTTGGAATGTTTCCTTCGAATTGGTTTCTAGACAAATCAATGGTTGTGAAAACTGTGAGGATCCGCTTTACTTCGTATTCTAGCCCTTTCATGATTACAGTCACGGAATCTAAATAGTATGTACCGTCTCCCATGTATTGACGTTGTGTCGTTTCGCTGTCATTCTTCTTCATAGCCTGAAAATTTTCAAGCATCTTGGCCGGTACATAGCCGGTGAACTGATTGTAAGATATGTCCAAGATCTTGAGCTTCTGGAATGATGATTTATTCGATGAATTTCCAATTGGACCTTGCAATCTATTCGATTTCAAAATCAGAACACGTAGCTCTGGAAGAGTTCCGAGCCAGTCAGGGAATGGACCAGTTATATGGTTATGTCCAACGTCGAGAACTTCCAAGCTCTTGCAGTTGATCAAAGATCGTGGCAGGGGCCCTTCTAGTTGATTGCCGTTGAGACCAAGATTCCTGAGCTGATTGCCCTCTGGAAACGTTGTTGGAATCATCCCATGAAAGCCGTTTCTCCGCAAGTCCAACACCGTGAGCTGTGTGCTGATGTTCCCGAAACAGTGAGGTATTGTTCCGGTCAGTTTGTTGTCAGACAGGAGAAGATATTGCAGCTTTTCTAACTTGCAGAGAGAAGCAGGTAATGGTCCCTCCAGTAAGTTGGAACCCAGATCAAGAAATGTTAGACTCTTCCAAGAATAACTGAATGGGCACTGCAAGAACAGGCAAATGAGTAGGCAGAGGCATAAGCTTCGATCCATCTTTTTTTTTCTTTTGGTTGATTATAATGAGCTAATTGGTGCTGAGAAATGCACTGCCCTCTGCCAATTACCACTCCTATTTGGTTTCTGGCATCACCATTTGCTCTGATGACTAGAAATAAAAGATAGAAGGGGGCAGCAAAAAGGAGTACCAATCAAGGTGAAACAACAACAGCAGTTTCACAGAGTCATTAACAACCGAGTGACTGACTTGAGTCAATTTCCACACAAACACGCCTAACTCGAGGATTGGTTCGTGGAAAAGTCTATGCTTCCACTCAAGGAATCAAGGTCACACTGAGATGAGATTGAAGGTAACTAGGCTAGTCGGTACTCCATTGGCTCTAATCAAACCGTTGGATTGAAAGGCTTTTTTTTCACATGTTCATTTATCCAATTTAATTGATAGTGACTACGGCTGAGGCACCAGAAATTAGAAGTGGTGGATTCAAATTCCCCTCTCCTCTTCCCCACTTCTTAAATAGGTAGTCGAAATGCTATATATATATGTATATGTAAGTATGTAAGTATGTATGTATATCTTCCCCTTTAAAGATTTGGACTCTCCATTTGTTTATCCACTTATCTAAACTAGTTAGATATGTGTAGTGAAGTGGATTTATCTATCTTTTGCAACTATGGTCCTAATGGTTTGATGGAAGCCAAATGAGTACATTTACTGAGACTTTTGTGGACTGAATAAAAACCATTCATTTACAATCCAAATCCCAAATCCTCCACGTGGAAAGACTCAAATTCAATTTTCGAGTCTACAATTGATGGTTGGACTGTGTTACCAGTTACGCAGAAGCTATGCGTAAACTATAAACGCGCTTCTAAGTGTACAGCTGTCACTTGTCAGGGTCTATTGACAATGAAGATTTTTTTCCCCTTCTCTTTTCTGGAGGACCAAGTAGGAAGCTTGAAACTAGAAATGAATACGCAAGAATTAATTGGTGGGAGAAATAAAAGCATAGGATCTTGACCACTGACAATAGTGAATTCTCCACAAATGCTTCTTAAAACCATTTCCGGGAAGAAAAAAAAAACCCCTTTTGACAAGAGCAATTCTTCTTCTATAGCATTTTGAAAAAGACCAAAAGAATAACTAGTTTCTATTTACATATCGAAAAAACTTTCCACCACATAATTACACAATAGAGCTGCAAAATGGCCCTAAAATTATATTGCCAAGAGATACTGGAATTCGAAATCATATGGTATAGTATCTATAATAGTGGAGGCCGTTCCCACAGGAGTACCCCCAAAGGAATCAACCATGAAATTTCAGAGCGACCCAGATATAGGCAATTGGTGGCAAACCCACTCAATCAATGACTCCACATCTTGGGCAAAATCATGCATGTGACGAAGCAGATGCTTTGGGATCGCAATTCTTTTTACAATTATTAAAGCTTGAAGAAACTCTAACTTAGACTTTTCTAACTCAGCCATCACCCCCTCACTGTATATGTCTTTACCTGTGAAAGAAAAGATAATGCAACTAACTACTAGCCATTGGGTTTTTCAAAATATGTTAGCCTTCACTGTGCAATTTTTTTGTTAGTTCTTTAGATGTTTCTTCAGATCTATTGTATCAATTAATGACTGATATAATTTCTGTTGTTAGTACGAACTTAATGGAGTCCGTAGCTTGCAGTTGCAGCTATAGAACAAGGCACTTGATGGTCCCTCAAGCAAGGAACACCTATGGTCAAGAGTAACTTTTTCAAGAAAAATTGAGAGGCCATCGACAGATTGAGGGAAATTAAACCAAACTATTTTAGTATTTAGTTTCCTAATTCTTAAATCTATAGAACTTCCATATTAATTTAGAAATTCTTAAATCTATTCCAAATAAGTTTCAGTTTATAATTGTGTTTATTTAGGAAATTTAGCAATCTATAAATACTATTCTGTTTGGATTATAAATTATTTGAGATATTTTTACTGTAGCACTTTTTGTGATGTGATGTATGTGAGATAAAAAGGTAATTGGGAAGGTAAAAAGGTGTATTGAAAATTGTAATGATGATGTAAGCAAATATATTTGACTAAATAAATTGCTGTCCAAACAATCCAACTGAGTGTTTTATTGTTTCCTTGAAGAAAGAGTTGAGAAAGTATGGTTTTGAAGAGTTAACTTGAATCGAGTTTTGAGAGTGGGTTTGAGAGAAAATCTCATAGTTGAGATTTATAAGTTGTCTTGAGTGAAAAGTTAGACTTGATATTTGGTATTGTTGGGTTTTGAATTAGAAAATTATTGAGTATTTGTTTACCTCCTTTTTTCACATATTTCCATATGTGTTAAGATTGCTTTTCATTGTGTGTGTACTTTTTTTGTACCAATAAGTGGTATCAAAATTCTAAACTTTGATTTTGGGGCTTGAGGCTTGTTTGTGAAGTTGAAATTTGGATCCATATTATTTACCACATTGTGACGTTTTTATCTTTGATGGTAAAAATGATTTTGATATTTGGAGTATAATGATAAAGACTTTTTTTTCAATCTATTGGAGTTTGGAATATTGTCCAAAAAGGGTTTGCGAAACCTATAGCAAACTCGGAATTATCAAGCGATGTAGTTAAAGAGTTATAGAAAAATAAATAGTTATATTGTAAGACATTCTACTATCTCAGCACTTCATACATGCAAAGACGATAAAGAAGGCTTGAAAATTTCTGATAAAGTCTTATTGTAGTCATGGTGGAGAAGAAATTTGTGACGAGAAAGAAGAAATAGAATTTTTTGATGAGATAAAGAAAAAAAGAAATTGTAAAATTATGAGTGCACATGAATATGAAAAATTTGTAATTTAAAAAGAAATTGCGCAAGTGGTTGAGAAAGAAAGCGAAATTATGTAACTGAAGATCGTAACGATGCAGGAATTTTTTATTTTATTGAGGTTGATGAATTTTTTGAAAAAAAGAATCAAGTGATAGAGTTGATTGAAATCAATTGTGGAGTTGACAAATTAATTGAAAATTGTGGTACTGCTAAAGTTGATCCAATTATTAGTATGAAAAAATTAAAGAAAAACATGGTGATGTTGAAAATATGGGTAGTGGGAATTATGATTTTCTGGTATTCAGAGCTTTTCTTAGAGACATAAATAAATAAAATTATGGAGTATGCGAAGAAGAATTGGTAAATATGTTTGACTTTTTTGACAAAAGTGATTAAGCCAAGAAATTGTTCGAGAATTATACATTTCGTCCATTGCCATGTGTGACGATAAAATTAAAAATAATCATAAATTGGGGTTGAATGTTGTGTTTACTACGATTGAATTTTTCATGGAGATTAAAACTCGAGATGGCATTGAAGCTGATTACAATGGCAAGTAGGGGTGGCAATTTCCGACACGACTTGAAAACACGACGCGAAGCTAACACGAAATTAATGGGTTTGGGTTGAGATTTCGTGGGTTTGGGTCAGAATCGGGTCGAATCCGATGGACCCAAAAAGAAAATGGGTCGAATTCGGGTCAACCCATGGGTGACCTGATATGACCCGATAACCCGTTTACAAATTAAAAATAATTTAATAAATATAAAATTATTTTATCTAACTAAACTAAGTTATTCTTTTTTTCCAAAGGCATTAATCACTTAATCTTAAATGAATTTATTTAACTTGTGTGAAGTTGAAATTATTATATTTGGACAAATAATGTATTATATTATTTTTTACTTTTATACTGTTTTAATTTATTTTATATTTGGTTTGGGATAAAACACTTTTACGGTGTTTTAATTTATTTTAGATTTGGTTTGGGATTATTTATTTAAATTTTATTACTTGATTATGTAGTTAGTCTTGTACGAAATTGGTTTTATTAGAAACTACAGTGATAAATTAATAAATTAAAATTAAGTTTCGGGTCATTTCGGGTCGACCCGCCAACCCGAAATTTTCGGGTTCGGGTCAGGTATCCTGACCCGTTTCAGGCTGGCGGGTCAGGTTCAGGTCAGCGGATTTTCTGTTATACCTGGGTCTCAACTTGATCCGTCAACCCGAAACGGATCCGATTGCCACCCCTAAGGCGAGTTTGGTTTACAGTAAGCAATGAAGGAAATTAAAGCAAATTATTTTAGTATTTAGTTTCCTAATTCTTCTAGTTTCTTGTTTTGGTGGCATATTTGTTTAGTTCCCATATTAGTTTAAGAAATCTTAAATCTATTCCAAATAAGTTTTAGTTTATAATTGTGTTTGTTTCGAAAGTTTAGCAATCTATAAATACAACTAGTGTTTTATTGTTTTCTTGAAGAAAGAGTTAAGAAGTTATAGGTTTGAAGAGTTGATGAGTTGAGTCAGTCTTGAAAGTGGATTTGAGAGAAAATCTCATAGTCAAAATTTATGATTTGTCGTAAATGAAAGATTACGACTTGATATTTGTTACAATTGGATTTTAGGTTAGTAAATTATTGAGTATTTATTTGTGTATTTATTCTCTTTCTCTTCCCACATATTTTCATATATGTTAAAGATTGCTTTCATTGTGCGTGTAATTTTTTTTTTTTTTTTTTTTTTTTGCGCCAACACAGATCGAGCAGGTTTTTGACTGCATAAACGAAAATGCTGAAAGAAGAATGAGACGGATCTCATAATTATTGGAGTCAATTATGAAATTGAAACCCTCATCCAGAAAAGAAAAGGAGAGAAAGAGTTAGAAAAGAGGAAATGAAGGGTAAGAATTTAACAAAAAGTGCTGTAGCTTTAAATCTGTTGGTAGCACATACAGCCAGATCGTATTTAAAGTCTGATTCATTCCTAGCGGTACGTCAATTAAATCATTTTCTAACCTAAAACTTCTTGTGGGTCTTAAAATTCGTGTTTCTTCCTGTCTTCCAAGCTTTGAATGTGAGTTTACATGACCCTAAAGAAAAGATTTTACCCCATCAGTGAAGCATATATCTCCAACTTGAAATCGAAACAATAATAATGACTTCCGGAAACATTTCAACGTGGTCAAAAGCAACCACGCAGCCCAGCACAGGACTTTGAAAAGGGTGCTGCTAGCCTCCGGCCGGGTTCGAGTTTTCTGTATGCTAAACCTGTGGTGGTGAAAAACGGGAAAGCAGCTGTCATTGAACAATTCAAGAAGTTTAATCCTTAGGAATAAAACAAATCAGCCAAGACCATTCATGAACGTGTCAAGCTCGCAAAGCACTTTGAATAAGCATTCATCTGAAAGAAGAACATAGATTTGGTTTGTTAAACAAAAAGTTGACTTGGGTCAACTCCTGCCCATAGGCATGAGTGCATGAAAATGCGAGAGAACATATTCCATTAGGCCCTCCCACCTTTTTGTCCAAAGAAAGAGGATACTCTTTAGCTTAACCACAAGACGCAGTTTCAGGGTCTGTTCGGCACTCATGTTTTAGAGATGTTTTAAAAAGGCAAAATTTTGATAAAACACCATTTATAGTAACACTTTAAAATATTTATGAGTTTTTTTAAAAATAATTAAAAGAATTAAATTAGGTATGGGTGACGAATGTGGATAGCAATGGAGGAAGGGCTGGAGGAGGAAGGGCTGGAGGAGGAAGGGCTGATCCGTTTGAATTAAATGTTTTTGGGGGTATTTTTAAAATATTTTACTGTAATAATGTAACTGAAATTTTTTTTTAATGTAGATAAGGTTGTTTTTGGTGTTTTTGAGGTTTTCTTTATATATATATATATATATATATTTGATGTTTTTGAGGTTGCTTTTTGTTTGTGTATTACTGTAATATTGTATATGAAAATTTTATTTTTTAATCAATCCAAACGGAGGTGTTTTGGATATATTTACAATAAAGTTTTAGATAAATACCTTAGAAACTTAACATTGAAATAGAAAGTTTGTTAATAAGCACGGTAGAATTTTTCTGTTTTGTTATATACTTTTATACGTGGTGTGATTATGTAAAATGAAAACCACCTCCTATTGCGGAAGGAAAGAGAATACTCTATAACTTGATTACAAGTCTTGTTTTAGTTAATTAAAGATCACAATAGAATTTTTTTTATATATGTGAAATAAAAAGATAGTTAAAATATTTCTATAAGTGTACACGATATGTGAAATAAAAAAGTAGTTAAAATTATTCAAAAGACAAAAAAAATAAAATTAAAACACATCTTTCTAATGAAAGCAACGAGATTTTTCAAAATCATAACATATCCAATTACACTCAGTCGTCCGTCATCATTAAATGAATCTTAGACTAAACGAAAAAGAAGGCAACAATTAACTCCTTTGAAATCATTAGAGAGCAACGAAGAATACTCCGATGAAGAAACTAAAGTACAGTTCTTAAAGCACAATATTGCAAGTAAACATACATATGAACGATCAAACTAATACAGTACCATTCAGCTAGTCGATCCATTTTTTCACGTCATCTGAGGTCTTTTCGATCGTTTACTCAAACCTTGAGCCAAAGGGACGTACAGAACTCTTCTTGGCCTTTTCGATCGTTTGCATACATCTTCAACCATAGCAACGAACAATCTTGGGGTTCGAGTAGAGAACATTAGGAATCCAATGGCCACTCCAAGGATCATTCCAAAACAATATCCTAAGACCACTGATTTCCATGTAAATCCACTCGTAAGATCTAACAAATCTCCGTGATGAGATACCCGCCAGGGAGATGGTTGCGGTCCATCAACTTCTCCACAATCTTTAAGCGGAAAATCACACAATCCGGGGTTCCCAGTAAATGAAGAATTAGGAAAGGTATTGAAGTGCCCACCTGAAGGAATTGGTCCCACCAGATGATTCTCGGAAAGGTTCAAGGCTTCAAGAAAATGCAGATTGCAAAGCTCAGGGGGAATCCTTCCCACGAGTTGGTTATAAGAAAGGTCTAGTGATTCAAGTTCAGACAAGTCCCCCAGTGTTTGTGGAATCAAACCATTGAAGTTATTGTGGGACAAGTTGAATACCACGAGAGAATTGAGATCCCCAATGGATTTCGGAATGTTTCCTTCGAATTGGTTTCCAGACAAATCGATGGTTGTGAAAACGGTGAGGACCCGCTTAATTTCGTACTCTAGCCCTTTCATGATTACCGTCACTGAATCTAGATAGTATGAGCCATCTCCCATGTATTGATTTTGTGTTTCACTATCATTCCTCTTCATAGCAGGAAAGTTTTCGATCATTTCTTTCGGTAGGTATCCAGTGAACTGATTATAAGATAAGTCCAAGATCCTGAGCTTCTGGAATGATGATTTATTAGATGAAGCTCCAATTGGACCGTGAAATTTGTTCGATTTCAATATCAGAACACGTAGCTCTGGGAGAGTTTCGAGCCAGTCAGGGAATCTACCGGTTATGCTGTTTTCTCCAACGTCGAGAACTTCCAAGCTCTTGCAGTTGATCAAAGATCGTGGTAGGGGCCCTTCTAGTTTATTGCCGTAGAGACCAAGATTCCTGAGCTGATTGCGCTCTGGAAACGTTGTTGGAATCATCCCATGAAAGCCGTTTCTCCGCAAGTCCAACACCGTGAGCTGTCGGCTGATGTTCCCGAAACAGTGAGGTATTGTTCCGGTCAGTTTGTTGTGAGACAGGAGAAGATATTGCAGCTTTTCTAACTTGCAGAGAGAAGCAGGTAATGGTCCCTCCAGTAAGTTGGAACCAAGATCAAGAAATGTCAGACTCTTCCAAGAATAACTGAATGGGCACTGCAAGAACAGGCAAATCAGTAGGCAGAGGCATAAGCTTCGATCCATCTTTTTTTTCTTTTGGTTGATTATAATGAGCTAATTGTTGCTGAGAAATGCACTGCCCTCTGCTAATTACTACTCTTATTTGGTTTCTGGCATCACCATTTGCTCTGATGACCAGAAATAAAAGATAGAAAGGGGACAGCAAAAAGGAGTACCAATCAATGTGAATCAACAACAGCAGTTTCACAAAGTCATTAACAACCGAGTGACTGACTTGAGTCAATTTCCACACAAACACGCCTAACTTCAGGATTGGTTCGTGGAAAAGTCTTTGCTTCCACCCAAGGAGTCAAGGTCATATTGAGATGAGATTGAAGGTAACTAGGCCAATTGGTATTCCATTAACATTAATCAAACCGTTGGATTGAATGGCTATTTTTTCACATGTTCATTTACCCAATTTAACTGATAGTGGCTCCAAAAATTAGAAGTTGTAGTTTCGAATTCCCCTTCTCTCTTCTCTCATCTTAAATGGGTAGTTAAGATATTTTCTTTTTTGTTGGACTCTCAAACTTTCTTCTTTCTTTCTTCCTCTTTTAGGATTTGGACTCTCCATTTGTTTATCCACTCATCCAAACTAGTTAGCTATGTAAGTGAAGTGGATTTATACATCTTTTGCAACTATGGTCCTAATGGTTTGATGGAAGCCAAATGAGTACATTAACTGCAACTTTTGTGGACTGAATAAAAACATTTATTTACAATCCTAATCCCAAATCCTCCGTGTGGAAAGTCTAAAATTCGATTTCCAAGTCTACAATTGAGGGTCACTTGCGTTGGGCTGAAGCCATATGTAAACTATAAACGACCTTCTAAGTATATTGTTGTCAGAGTCATAAAATAAATAAAATGATAAAGCTGAGAATGCTTCCATTGATAATTTCTTGTCTGAAGGAGCAAGTAGGAAGCTTGAAATTTGAAATAAGAAATTAAAACGCAAGAATTAATGGGTAGGAGAACTAAAGCATAGGATCTTGACCACTGATAATAGTTAATTCTCCACAAATTCTTCTTATAACCCTTTCCCCCCGTTTGAGTTTTGACAGGAGCAATGCTTCTTCTGTAGCATTTTAATAAAGACCAAACGAATGACTAGTAACCATTTACATCTCCCAAGAAACTTTCCACCAGGTAATTACACAATAGCGCTGCAAGATGGCCCTAAATTCATATTGCCAAGAGATACTGGAATTCGAAATCATATGGTATCTTATCTATAATAGTGGAGGCCTTTCCCACAGGAATACCCCTAAAGCAATCGACCATGGATTTTCTGAGCGAACCAGATGTAGGCAACTGGTGGCAAACCCACTCAATCAATGACTCCACGTCCTGGGCAAAATCATGCATGTGACGAAGCAGATGCTCTGGAATCGCAATTCTTTTGGTGCCCGTTACAATTATTGAAGCTTGAAGATACTCTAGCTTAGACTTCTCTAACTCAGCCATCACCCCTTCAGCTGTATATATCTTTACCTGTGATGGAAAATATAATGCAACTAACTATCAGCCTTTTGGTTGGTTTTTCAAAATATGTTAGCCTTCACTGTGTAATATTTTTATTAACTCTCCAAATGTTTCTTCAGATCTCTATTGTATCAATGAATTACTGATGTAATTTCTATCGTTTGTGCAGATTTGATAACATTATGATGATCTATCAAAACAATGTGTACACCTTTAAAAAAGATTGAAATTGTCCAAGATAATCGAGTCCGTAATTTAATAGGAATTCTGGTGATAAATGTTTCGTACTAATTGATTACTTACAGCAGGAGAAGAACGTGTTCCACAGCACAAAGCAAAGGTGACATTTGGATCAGCCGGCTCGAGCCCGTAACGTTCTCGAACTTTAGATTCTAAATTGGTATTATCTTTTTTATCAGCCTGTCCTAGGACCTGAGAAATCCGGTATAGTATCGGGTATCAATTATTCTATCCTTGTTTTTCTTTTTTGAAAAAAAAACCCAAGAAAAGGATGATTATTTGTAAAAAAAAAAAAAAGTAATATTTTTACCTCTTTTATAAGTGATGATTCTGGTTTTCTTAGAATAGATTGTTCAATTGTTCGAGCAGTTACCGTAGTACCTCCAATGCTCAATTTGGCCTGAAACAAACGAAATCGTATGATTGGAGGGGCTAGAATTTCATTACGCCATAACTCAATGACGAATATAACTATGACACATTACCTTGTTCAGCAGCGATAACAGTTTTTCAGGGCTAGAATTAGAGGGGACTCCGTATTGAAGAAATGCCTGGAATCACAGTTGAATATTGCACTAGCTTATGAGTTAGCGGCGAAAAGATAACGATGCTTAGCGAATAAAAAGAACATAAAGAAAAAGCCCAGTTCACAACTTTACATGCATGATGGAGGCATTGTACATGTTGATCCAGAAAGCCAGTTTCTGCTGGTAGTTCATATGTTTCAAGTCCACCTTTTGCAGATTGTTCATTAGCAACCTGCAGGAAGTCGAAAAAGGATACTCACTTGGAAAATGGAAATCAATAACGATTACATATATTAAGGAGCCATTGCTTGGAACTCATATTGTAGTAAGCAAAGAAGATATGAATGTAGCATTTGTCTGCTATACACCATTCATACTTGTACACTGATCAATTGCTTCTACTATTGTTTAGATGTAATTCATTTGTATCTGTTCCACCATCAAAAAAGGGGTTTTTTTTAATGGGCATACGTTAATGCACATAAATTGAATCCAACTAACTTACCGTTTATATATACATACTAGCAATTATTATTCTCGCTGATATGTATACACTTTTCTTAATTAATTTTATCTTTTCAAAATTTAGTACCTAAATTACATCTTAACAGGTGTCCATTAGACAAACCTATCAAAACAAAATTGAAAAATTGAATTTGGAAAGAGTTTACTTTCTAGGATTCAAATCAGGCTGTAAAGGAATAGTAGAGTAAGATTCAATATCTGCATTCTTAGAGAACTTACTTTAACTTCTGAAACAAAGCAATGGAGCTTGAATTGGAGATGCATTTGGGATCGACGGAGTTTGCTGTGAACCTGACCAAATTCTTGTACGGTCCAACGTCCCTAGTAATGGACTCTTCCAAGTCAAAGATTCCATAGGGATCTTGCTGTCTTGAATCCTTCTGCAGCAGAAGGCTGGCCTTAGAATTTAAGCTGGGCTCAGCTCTGAAGCTTAAAGAAAAGTTTGTGGAGCGTGAAATTGGGCCTGATTTCTCTAACTCCATTGTTCTTGATGTCCGGAGCAGTCTGACAAATATGAAATGCAGGCATTTCACGATGTTCTCGGATAATTTGTTGGGTGCCCACTTGTTGATGCTCTCCTCTTCTGCGTCTTGCGGAGCAGATGGTATTTTGGATGGAGGATCCGAGGAGGTTTCCAAACGTCGATCCCTCTGAAACATGAGTTGTTTACAACATCAACTACAAATAGGCTGCAAAATAATAAGAGCCAAATATGCAAAATTCAATTCTTGAACTTCTAATGTTCTCTATTTTGCCTCAATTGATTACTGGAGGTTAATTTATTTTCCAACAAAATTACGAGTAATCAAATTTGTTTAAAAAAGAAAAATTTAAGGGAGTCAAGCTTCACCTCCAGCTTAGACTTAGAGTAATGCAATCTTTCAGGTTTTCTAGGAGGAATATTCCAATTCCCAACACCCACAAGAGAATTCCAATTCCCAACACCCACAAGAGAATTTTTAAACACTCTATCCCTTGGCCAATTGGGCTAAGCTACTTGAATTTAAAAAAGAGTTCTTGGTAATGTGACAAGTAGTGTATATGATAAATCTACTTTGACTTCCTGATTGAGAAAAAGATTACACCTTCGACATTGATTTGGCACAGATAAGTGTTAATGTAGTCTTTAAGATAAACATTATTTTTGTTACTCTCTAATGATCCAAGGTGGAATTCCACTAATCTAGTGAAGTTGATTAGTGTACAAGAAAGCCACAAACTTTGGTGAACGTTACCCTGGGGGTCGGTTGTCTTGGCTCGCGCATAGGCGATGCGGGAATCAGCATCCCACTCTTTTTACCACCCTTGTTCCGATGTGCATCAGATTGCTCTCGATATTGATTTTCCTTTTGATCAGAAAGGATTCTTGAATTCAGTGCTTTGTCACTAATGCTGAAGTCATTGAGATTGTAATCACCTTTTATGGCCTTGCTAATGAAATGTAATGCCTTGGTTTCGAACGACACCTTCTCCTTCAACAACTCTTTGTTGCCCTCTTCTGGATGAGAAGGAAGAGATGGGAAGTGATCAAGATCAGGATTCATGTTCTGGGATGGAGGAGGTTGTCTCAGCTGCTTGGATTTTGATTCTGCTGTAGCTTCCTTCTCGAGCTTCACCTCAGCTTGGAGCTGGCTGATTTGGCTTTCTAAACGAGTTATCTCGTTTTCAACCATTGCCAACTCTGCTAGCAGCTCCTTCATCTGCGCAATTGATGAGTGTAATTAAAGTTGAATCCGTCCATTAATTACCACAGCAGTTAACAAATAGAAAGCACATCAAATTAATCAAGTTCCAAAATCCCATCTGGGATCTATATATATATATATCAAACTAAGAAGAAGAAAAAATTGATTTTCGGTCCAAACTCTGAACTCAACTCTGATTTGTTATTAATGTAGTGGATATAAATCAGGAAAATTAAGAACAACTGCTCTGAATAATTCTGCTCTTTCCAATTGACTTCTACATAGACTCGACCATGTTATCAGGAACTTTTATCTTGGAAAGTGGAACGTCTATTACCATTCATCAAATTCAAATGAAAATCAACTCTGAAACTTATAGTAATTTGTTTCACCTACATAACTGTTCGTTGTGATTTGCTTCGGTGACAAGCATATATATATATATATATATATATATATATATATAATAGCATCAGAATAGGAACATCGATCTTACATATGGATTTGGTTTCTATGAGATCACCTACGCACCTAACACTAGTACGTGACATTGCACCATCTTACTCACCTTAGGAGGAAGAAAGTTTGGGATACCAAGACTACTACTTGACGTACCATCCTGTCGATGTTGCACTCGTCCCAGAAATTCATGCACCTTCTCTTCATGATCCAGCATTTTCCGGAGCACATCAACCTTATACAACATTGCTTCAGTTAATTTCCAAAATTAGCAGTTCAGTTTGCATAAACATCAACCCCCCCAAAAAAAAAAAAAAAAAAAGTATTAAAGCCAACAGGAAAATTTGCAAGAATATCTAACTTGAATGTGTAATAATTAATTTCTTTTAGACGAAGAATGACTTTTTCAATACGAACACTATAAGCTTTCCAAGTTCAAGAATTATGTGAACTGACGAAGAGTTACCCCAAAAAAAAAAAAAACCAAATATTGGATGAAACAAGAAATATTTTGAGGAGGAAAGAATACTATTAATTAGGCCAAAAAATGTGGATATGTGAATCATAAATGACCAGGCTACAGAGTGATGGGCACCATTTTGAAAGAAGATGTAGGCCAGAGAAAGAAGCCATCACCTAGTATTGTACTAGAATCGTGTCGGAGTCGAAGCAACCATGCATGCGAATGGCACAACTCAGAAGACAAAAGAGAAAACGTACTTGGAATCGCACCCATACCTCTCTTTCAAGCTCCTCTTTCTTTAGCTGTCCGCTATGTTTCTTCTTTCTCTGAAACGGAAACAAAATTTCAAAGAAAAAAAAATCTAATTAGCAATTGTACATACAAAAAGAAATGGAATTACTATATTGTAGAGTACTAACTATCATCAACCATGAATAAAATCATCTTCAAGAATTTGAACAAGATGATTATTAATATAGCCTTACAAACCTGAGTTGGTAAATGAAGCTGTATGTCGGCCTCGGTTGCCATGAATGCTAATGCTGAATTGCAACGGTACTTCTTCAACTCGCAGAAAGACCCGGAGAAAATGCTAAAACGAGGCCATAGAATCTTCAATGATCAAATTCTTGGTATTCCAACAAGAAGGATGGTCTCTAGGAGCCTTAGCCTTGAGCTTAAAGCAAGTTTTGCAAGTAGTTGGTAAGAATGTTGCGGTTGAGGATTGACTTGAATATGGGATTAAGGGAAGAGAATGATCAGAAGATGGGAGGGAGCTTTCAGAAGCAGTTGCTGTTGTTTGATTGACTAACCGTCTGGATTTGTGGGAAGGTCATTTTGTTGAGGCCTGAGGGAGAGTGGCGACGTGGGGGTGCGGTGGGCCGTGGGCGTTTACCTTTAGGCCGTTTGGGTTTGGCGTAGCTTGCACTTGCAGTATATTAGGAGTAGGGTGTTAGAAAAAAGACATTGGTAGGGTGCTTTAGTAGTTACATGGAAGAAGTATTTCTTGTTTAAGACAACATAATTTCTTGGACAACAAAGCTGAATATGATGATCCATGATTGATGATTGATCAATGCATTCTTGGGTGAAGTAAAGCAGAGGAACACATATACTACATGTAAACTGAGTCCTCAATTAACTTTGATTCCAACTGCCCTTTCCAGCCAAAAAAAAAACACACACACACACACGCACAAATAAATTTTGACTTTAATTGTAGTTCGCTCTCTTGTTATTCAGTAAAGTGCTTCATTTTCTAGGGGTAGAATTGGATTGGATAGTAAAGTAAAAAGGGTTGTATATGAAATGTCTTGATTTCAAAACCTTTCATTTATCCAAAAAATAAAAATAAAAAAGTTCCTCATTTTCATTTTTTAAAAACAATTAATTTACCACCTACAATGACTACACTTGACTTCAAACTATATCGACAAAATTTATAGAAAATTAAATAGGTGGATCTTTTATCATATAGCATAAAAGAAAGGGGGAAAAGGGGGAAAAAAAAAGGACTAGAGATTATACGCTTCAACATGTACAAAAAAAAAAAGGGAAAGGTGAAACCAAGACCTTGGAAGATTTCTTTTGAGTTTTTGAAACAATTATGGTGGAGGATTTGGTGGGAAATTTGTAACCTTCCCTTTCCTGGCTAGCAGAACATGATACATTAAACCCCATAAACACTTGAACTCAAAAAAGAAAACTCAAACTCCTCAAATCTCATCAGGGAAGGTAGACAAGTTCTGTGGTATATTCCATCCAAACTGGACTAGTTGTTGACATCTGGGCAACTCTACATCCAGCCTCCTCCTCAGTCCTCCTTCACCTCCACGCAAGTTTACTCCAGAACAGGACTCCTCGCCCACTACTCCTAAAGAAAAAATCATAGAAATTTCACAGTAAGTGAGAGTCCACTTGGCACAATTTCTATTAAGTTTGTTGCCGTGCACTAATTTATTTTTTTATTTCCACAGGGTCGCACTCTGTAGCTTCTGTCCTTGCCAGATTTCATGGATACATATATAGGCAAGATAATCAAGGTATGAGCCCAGGCATACTCTCAAGACTGCTTATGCTTTTGTATTGCTTCAAAGTGCTTGCAGAATCAGTAGCATGACTGCACAATAACCAAGTTCTCTTATTTCTTGTGGTTAACTATATGTCATTTTAGTTGAGCGTACCTGATCTTTATGGCTGATTGCATAATCTCTTCCTCAAGCCTGCGTGCTTTCTTCCATTCGAGCAAAGCATAATTGCAGCTTGTCCAAGTCTCACCGAGCAGATTGTATATTTGCTGAAATAATTGTGGCTGAAGTATTTTCTTTCTCCTACTTTGATGTACTTGTTAACATGTTTTTAATATGTTATATAATTCAGCTGAAGGAAAAGATTGCATCTGCAACTTCAGCCAGTAAATTTGTTATCGGTAAAGGGGTGCGCAAACAAATCGCTGTGAGTATTCCTCTTAGGAGACTTCTCCTCTCCTACTGTAGTTCCTTAAATGCTTAGTACTCATAAGTTGCTTTGTTGTAGAGTAGCAAGCTAAAGCAAGTGAGAGAGAGAATGACGAAGGTGCGAGATCTTTTCCGGGATACAGAGACAACAGAGTTGTGAAAGTAACAATA
Source organism: Coffea eugenioides (assembly GCF_003713205.1). NCBI lineage: Eukaryota > Viridiplantae > Streptophyta > Magnoliopsida > Gentianales > Rubiaceae > Coffea > Coffea eugenioides. The sequence goes on along the minus strand of NC_040035.1, from coordinate 43,564,078 downwards.
CCCACTGTGAGTTCAAAAACTTCTGCATTTTACATTGTGAATTTTAGTAGCAAAAGTAAGTCATCAATCTTACTTGTAGGGGAGAAAATTGTTCCAATGTCAAGAGTCGCTTCATCTTGTTTAGTTCAATGAATGGAGAACTTTGATGAAGACTCTTTTAAGTAAAAGCAGTCTTTTAGTCATTACAGCTGCATTTGTTGATCTTTTCATTTGCAGAAAATAGTAATCATAGAAATGTCATTGAATCTTATTTACTTTGGTAGAAATTGTCTTGGGTGGACCAGTAAGTAATTTAGTAATTTGTAGAATATTCTTATTTTTTTAAAATGTAACTCTTAATGGTATTTTTCTCTGATTTCCTTAACAAGGCAATGGCAGTTAGCGAGTCTTCGAGGTTGTGTGCATCCTTAAAGAAGGAAAAAGTTCCAGTACGAAGGCTTATTGTAAATCAAGTGTTACCTCCATCACTGTCAGACTGCAAGTTCTGTGCAATGAAAAGGAAGGTAATATGTGAATCTTTATCATCTTGCAACATCCAAAATGGAGTATCATCATTCATCTTGCACTATTAAATTACTGTCTTTTTTAGTCACATGAGCCTTAACATAGTAGATTTGATTGATGTTAAGTTTAATAGGATCAGCGATTCTAAATTGCAAGATGATTTAGAATCGCAAACCTGATTACTCTTAAGGGCCTTGCTCAACTTCCATAGAGATCAAAGTAGAAATCATGACAAGTCTGGGCATGTAGTATGCAAATGCACATTAGGGTGTGGATATGCTTCGTCTTAAAAGCGTAATCCAATTGCATTTTTCAGATTATGCATCTTGATTATCTTCCAGAATTTCTAAAATGATACTGCTTTTGAAAATTTCTTTGTTCAAGTGTTCCATTTAAACTTGAGGTGCCAGAAAATTTGGGAAGGCTCTAGCATGGCAATGGATTTATTGTGTGCTTTTCAATGTATAGTCCCAGTAAAACCTTGTATGACCTCACTTTTTGGTTCATACTGTTACAGTTCACTTGGATTTCAAGACTGGACAAGTTTTTTTATTTTCCCCAGGAAATCTGTGTAATGTTGGATTTATGCTATCAATGATTTGTCTTTTTGGTTCTTTTATTGGTTTGGGCATAGGCAGACCTATTCATTGTGAAAGGAGGGCAAACAAAGTAAAAGACTTGACAGATAGGTTGGGTTCTCTTTTGGGCTTTTGGTGACTAGAAAGTTAGATCCTACAAGAGGCAGCAACTGGTGTACCATATACCACAGTTGCTCGGCTGGTTGCATCGAACTTTACATGCAAAGCTATGAAATTTTAAAGAGTTCAAGCATTAACCAAGTCCATGCCAAACGTTGATGTCTTATATGTCAAGTATATCAACACATGCACAAAATGAATACCTCTGCAGAGAAAGAATCCTCTGGGTTCTCTCTTTTGTTTTCTTTAGCTTCTTATTTCATGTCCTATTGATACTTTCCAGGACCAGATGCATGCCTTTGATATGATTCATAAAGACCAGGAATTATCGAGTTTGAAAATGGTTGAAGCGCCTGTGTTCCAGCACTCAAGTTTATGGGGAATGTCATTTGGCGTTAAAGCTTCACTTTTGACTGTTCCGAACAAGATAGGTAACTATTTTGCTCAGACACACGTTTGCTCTTATCATGCAAAGATGCTCATTAATTCAAGTATTGGAAAAAGATAGTTGTGTGATAAATGGTTCTCATTCATCTGAAATAGAGAATGAAAAACTGAAGAGAATTTGGACTATTAAACTCCTGCAAAAAGATTTAAGTAGAAGTTTTATGGTAAAAAGCTTTCCTTGTCAAACAAAAGCAGTTAGAACATACCAAAAAAGGGGATATGGCAATAGTGTACTTTTCTTCTAGACTCTAATGTCTCACAGTGCCGTAGTTGTATAAATCTGTTTTCTATGGCTTTTGAAACACAGATTGCTGCCAAAAGAAAAAAGATATGTATCTCTGGAGTGAATCTTCATGCAAAATGGGCAACTTACTAAGTTTTTTCATGTTATGTTTCATCACTACTATTCTGTACGAGACATTAAATTGATGTGTTGTCATTGAGATGCAACTAAAATTATTTCGTACGAAACTTTTTATTGCTTCTATGTGACTGAATTTCTTTAGTTCCTGTTAAACTATCTCTTGTGAGTCAAGTATTACTGCATTAGGAGCTCTTTCAAAGTACGTTGAAGTTCCTTGTCACTAGACATTTCCCTTTCCTTGAGGTTAGTTGCCTTACAACGGGAACAATGAGCAATAATGGAGTTTTTCTGAACCCATTTGTCCAACTTGAAGGACAGTTAAATTTTTCTGTGTCTTTTGGAGGCTAATGCACTCTAATGGCTTCAATTTGAAGTAAGTATGGTGGAACGTTTTTTGCATTTGGTGAAGTTAAAGACTAACATTTCGCTGTAACACTCTTTTGTAGGAAATGAAAGATACCAGATTTCTGTAAGACCATTATTGACTACTCCTATTATCAACAGCTCAGTAAAACAGGGTAATGAAGATGGAGGAAACTATTCATTTGTTGCTGGTAGTAGTTGCTTAACTGCTGTAGAGTTTGGTAAACACGGTTTTTTGGATCACAATATTTGTATGCTTTTAACCAGCACTCTTTCCTCAATTGCATCAGTTGTCGGGAAATCTCCCTGGACAGAATGCATGAATTGAAATGGAGTTCAAATAGTAGAAGGATTTGAGTCTAGATGCAGAGGCAAACAACACTGCAGTGTCGCCTGAGCTTATGTAACACACCTAAGAAGGGATGGAATGTATTGACTGGAAAAGTGCTTGGGGTTTGAGAAAATGTTACTGGATAGTGAACAGCTATAACGTTTCAAACCAACAGGAAGGAGGAAAAACAGGTAACAGAAAATGAACAGCGCATGGGAATGGCAAATCTTAATTGAAATATTCCCTGCCACTCTCATTTCTAAACTTAATACAACATGGAAGATCTTAATTATCCTCATGTTCAGAAACAACTCTCTTCTTACATCTGTCTGTAATTTCCCTATAAACAAGCCTCATGCCATTTACCCCAATAAAGGAAAGCTACAAGGATACATATGTACATTTATCATGTCAAGCAGCAAGATCATGGTGCTAAGCTATGTGTTGGTACATTGTTCTCCCTGTATTTGCAGCCCATTGTAATACTCTTACCGCCTTTTTAAACAGTAGTAGAGAGGTTTGACAAAATATATTTCCACACACTGCATATTATCAGGGCTCAAATATAACATGCAAGAATTACACCGTTCCTTTCTTGAACTTGCATTAGCATTCCAACCCAGACTCGACTTTTGCAGTGAATAAGCAAACCATTTGGTTTTACCGCTTCATTACATTTGCTGGACAGGTTCATGCAAGCACAGTTATAGATAGGAGAACGGACCATGCAAGCATAGTTATAGATAGGAGAACGGAGAAGGTCGCATGCTTGATTCTTTTCCATGACTTTTGAAGATTCTAGAGGACCTGCAACGCCTTGTGCCATTTTTCCAGAACGTGAAATGAATGAAGTCATTGCAGGTCTTTCACGAACATAGCACGGGAAGGGCATCTCTAGATTGATTTATTTTTTCTGGAAGGTGACTAAACAGAAGAATGCTAAACCACGACTGAGTATACCAGTGACCACCAGGTATGCTAAACAGGGATACCAGTCTCCAAGATGATACCCTCTCTGTTGTAACGCACCACATCTCGTAATCAGCCACACTCCTGAGTACCTGACAATCAAAGAAATAAGATTAGATAAATGAGCAGAGTATTCAGCCAGTAGGTTAGACATTGATCAACTATCTCAACATTTTGTTGAGGTATATTCACTATAAGGTGCGAAGGATAACTTTTTAACTGTCTTTTGTTTTCCTCATTAGTTATCTACTGCATGCATGCTAGTAACCAGGACTGATTTGACACATACGAGTTAATAATTTGTACTGTCTTCTGAAATCCCCTGCAGAGTTCCATCTTTCTTGGCTAGCAATTGCAACAGCATTCACGTGGAAAGAAGCATAGTAAGGTGAAGTAGCCTTGCGAGTTAATTGTTAGTATTTTCAGTCCCTTTCTTTACAACCACGCAGGCATGCCATATTAACATGCATACAATGGCCCTAGGTAATGTCCATTCTAAGTTTGTCCTCTTTGATCAGGCCTGATGATCTTTTACAAGACCAATGTGTCATAATACTTTGACAGGATTAGAAATTTGTACAGCTACTGAATGCTAATTGAAATTCAAATCCTGTAAGATTCCAATTTCCACAGCAGCATGAGAAACAGCATGTACCATGTCTAATCAAGAAAGTAAACAAGAGGGACTGTGCAGAACTCCATCTGTCGTCACGACATTTTGGGATGTTCTTGGCATTATTTTTCGTGAAAATTGATGAATGGAACTAAATTTCTACTAACAAGAATTGAATTCAAACAATAGTCCACTAAGTCAATGATGTCGGTCTCTACGGGGCAACATAGGCTGATTAATTGTTTGGCGATTTGTGACATGTGAGAAAACTAAATAGAGACTGTAATGTGAATTGCAAAGACATGACATTTGGATCAAACCTTTTTGCATTTGCTATGAGAAATGCTTCCAAAGCCCATTTTGTGTAGCAGAAGTTCCCTAGTTTATTAAAAAATGGGTCACCCTCCTGGTTTGCAATCAGAGATAGGACAACCGGAAGCAGCACTGACCACTGCAGGGAGCAGAACTAATTTATGAGCCATGCAAATGGTATATAAATATACTAGTACTATATATATATATATATATATATATATATATATATATATCATGCAGTAGGAACGTCAAATGCATACCAATTGGGCAGGACCAGGTTCAAAGTAGATGGCAAGTGTATAAGCTATACCAGTAACACAGTACACCAGACACACCAACACAACATAATTGTCCATAATGCTTGATCTTGGATTGTTGAAGAAATAAAACATTGACATATAAACTGCTGGCTTTACAATTGTGTTAAAATGGTCAACCGTGTCCTTGGCAAGAAAGTAAGCCAAGCTGCTCATGCCAGAAGCACTCTCCCTCCAGTAATGCAACTTATCCAGAGAAAATGATCTCAAAGCTGTAATCTTGCTGAGTAGAGCTGAGAGCAAGGAATAAAAACTTGGTAAATGAGAAAGAATGAACAATATCATCAGAAGAGAATTTACAAAATAATAAGTTTTGAAGAATATCTAATAGCATCGGGCATACGCTTGCAACACATCTCTTGTGTGTCTGCAAACTTTCACGAAATGACAAAGATCTTTAACATGCAGTGCGATATAGTAGTATCATAGATGCTAGCAACATCATGAGATATTAGAATTGATTCTGTGGCACGCATGATTTTTTGAAAGAGTTGAAATGGATGAGACATATCAAAAAGTGATCAATAAGGTAGGATAATTAAACTTACAAACTGCAATGACAGTGTAGAGATATCCCATGGCCCCAAAGGTAGCATCACTCACTTTAGCCAGTGTCCCTAGGCATATTCCAGCGAGCAGTAGAATCAGAAAATCTAACACTTGTGTCCTGGCTTCTCGTAGTCGCTGTTTACCAAGTCTGAGCAAAATTGAAATAGTACGTGTAAGCAGATGCTAAGCTAATGGGAGTGAAGATCATTCACCTTTAATCACTATAAGCTACCAAAACGTAGAATTTGAACCAAACATCCTACAGCTTCTGAGATTATCATGAATGCCTACGCATTCTTCCTTCCCTCTCACCCATCAAATGTCATCCAAATGAATATTTTCTAAAAATGAAATGTCTAAAGAAGCGCTCTGGTTCTTGCCATATTACCACCCTAAAGAAGTTAATTCATGTACAAAACAAATATGGTTGGCTCTGAACTCAGAATTGATACATGCATAAAAGAACAGAAATATCTAGGCTGCGTGATACCAAATCAGTAATTGACTGATACCTTCCTAGGAAATATTTGTACTGCGTAAATACGCCTGGGGTTCTTCGGTCAGATAAGTCCTTCGACTTCAAGAAATTATGTTGTAAGTGGTCCTTCTTCAGCTCAACATTGAATTTGACGTCTTCCCACAGGTCTCCAGCGAAAGACTGTCCATCAGCCCCAGCCGCTGCAGGATTCCCGCCATGTGCTGAATCTCCAGTTGCCGCCATTCCAGCAGAATCCAGCATTTCTGGTGGTACTGGATAGCCATTATGAAGCATCCATCTCAGGGGAAGATCTTTGACGTTAACTCCAGAGCTTGCACTCGGTTTTACAATTCCCTCCAAAATATCAATGTAGTAGTCTGGAGGATTAACACGCTCAGGGACTTGGATCCCAATTCCGGAGAAGTACTCTTCAACTTTCTTCACTGATCCATGGTATACAATTAGACCACCCTTAGCTAGAAGTATCAAATCATCAAACATCCTGAACAAGGTGTAGCTGAACCAGGAAAGTAACAGAAACTTAGATGAGAAGGCTACCAATTAACCATTACATCTTTGAAATTTATTTATGCCTTTTGGAATTAACAAAGAATAAAAACTATATGGCAGTTCATACAGCATAGTTCATCAAAACTAACAGGATAAGAATCAGGAATCATCAAAAATTGAGAAAGAAATATCTAAAATTAAAACGTGCAAGCCTCCTCAAGAATAAGACTCCAAGTCAAAACTAAGAGGAAGACAAATTTTTAACTTCCACAATAATTAGTGAATTATCTGCTATAAAGATTACCTTGGTTGGTGTACCACCATACATATGTTTACGCCTTCAAGAGCTTCGCGACGGAGTGCTCTAAGCAGTAATTGAGAAGAAGAACTATCCAAGCCGGATGTGGGTTCATCTAAGATCAGTAAAGAAGGCTCCATAACCATTTCTAACCCGACATTAACTCGCTTCCTCTGTCCCCCAGAAATTCCTCGCTTTTCCACTGTTCCTACTAAAGAGTCCCTAACCAGCTGCAATCCTAGGGACTCGATGACTCTTTCAACTACTAACACCTTCTCTGGTTTTGGAAGATCAGCCGGTAATCTACAAACAAGAACTCAAGAAAAGAGCACAAAATCAGAATGCAAGCTCGCCGGATAAGTAAAGTTATGAGATTGAATAAGAGAGAATGATATTATTAAATGCCATATGAAGTTAAGGCAAAATTTATATTAACAATTCTCTTTATATTGGTTTTCTTCCTTGCTTATTCCATGGCCGACATGTTGAACTAGGCACCGACCAAGGGGTTATAGCTATTAATCCATGCTCACAAGACTCCTAACTTCATCAAATGCATCAAAATTCACATAGGGAGGAATGATTTCATGAATTGGAAATTCATCCAAACCTCATCATGCATAGAGCAAAAGGAGGCTGTAATGTAAAATGATGTCAAAAAAAAAATGATAACAAGCCTAGCTTTGAATTTCCTGGATATATAGATGAATATGCTAATTCTTGAAGTTTACAAATCCCACTATTCACAAGAATGTATATAGTTTTAACTACAGATTAACTTATAGGGAAGATAATCTGAGAAGCTTATAGGAAAATATTCAATGGAGGCAGAATATTTAAAGATATGCTTAAAATGACAATATGGGGACAAGAATAAAAACCTTCATACCAATTGGAATTAGTTAGATAACTTAAATTCTCAAGAAATTGGAGTACAGAAGCACCAGTTACCAATAAATCCTAAAAGATGAGTTGAACTGCCATGTAGACTAGTGGTGGCATACCTGCACCTAGCACTAAACCAGAGATTCTCCTCCACCGTCAAGTTTCCATGAACTATATCATCTTGAGGCACATATCCAATAATTCTCTTGTATGAATGCATCGATTCAACCTTACCATTTATGAGAATCAACCCACTCTTGGTGCAACCGGTAGCTTTTCCTGTCAATGCAGAAAGAAATGTTGTTTTACCAGCCCCAGATGGACCCATGACTGCCGAGACATGGCCTGGCACTAGCTTCCCCGTAACACACCTCAAGAGATGCTTCTTTTTTCCTTTCAACGTAAGAGTCAAATCTTTAAAAGCCACTTCAATAGGAAGTCTTGTGGTTATTTCGATATCAGAAGCCATGGAGATTACTCCAGAAAATGTCAAATTTTTGTTCTGCTCCTGTTGAGCTTTCTCTTTCTCAATTTGACCATATGCGTACTTGAAAATTTGACTCCGAGTTTGCAACTGCTTAGCCCTTTGCTTTTTAATGTTCTTGTCTCCAATCTCAACATTGAAGCCATCATGACTATCAGGATTCTCTTCAAGCTCTTGCATCATTTTCGTGAGGTTTCCTCCTCCTTTTTTCTTGCCTTTCGGTTCAGAAGCTTCTGCAGGCATTGGTGGCAAGCCGGCACCTTTCCTTGGTGGTTCTTGCCGAGCAGATTTCTTCCGAGAAAAGGTTCGAGATAACTGTTCTCCCAGTCCAGTTGCATGCTTTCGAGCAACATCCTTTGCTGACTTCCACCTTTCACGTGCCTGTGCAGTTTCCCTTGCACTTCTTGCGGCAGCTTCCCTTGATTTAGCTTGTCTTTTTTCTCTTGTACTCAGTACTTGATCAGAACAGTTGTAAATAATGATAAGTACAAGCATGATGCCTCCCTACAAAGGAATGACAAGAGCAAATTAAAAAGCATTCGACCATGCACAATTTGGATGCAATACATACGCATCAGGAAAATGTGCAGCATTTCTAATACCGACTCTTCTTTTTCTTTTTTTTTGTCGACTTAGTTGTATGTAAACGGTTACTACAAAAGACTGCGGCCCATTTTGCACAGAAAAGAAAGCTCACAGTTCCCAAAGGTAAGACCGGAAGTCCTATGCCTTTTAATCCAAAAAGGAAAGAAGAAAGAAGTACAATGAAGCCAGTTCAACTTTGCCTACTCCTATTGATACCTCCATGTGATGCTGATCCCAACTTTATATTCCCCTCAGGGCTTAAGGATTTTATAGAATCTTCTTAGTTGCAGGTAGCTGGTATTGACAAGAAGATAAAAGATGGTTCAAACCTGCTTCATAAGTTCCTACCACTTCAGCTGCAAGAAAAGGCTGTGAACACAAATTCACATCTTTTGTACAAAAGATGTTAAAGACAAATTCACATTTTTAGAAGAAATTCACAAGATCTCTGCTTGTGTTGAATACAAATTCACTTTGTGCTTGCAATAATATATGATCATTAAACGTTTTTCCTTACATCTACCTAAATAAATACAGGAGAAAAGAGTGAAACATCTAGCAAATGAGAAATTATATGTGGAAATAGAATATTGGAATGAAACAAGCTGCTTTCGCATGATTGTGAACTTACAAAGAACAGGATACCATATGCTGTGATATTCTGCTTTTCCGTTTTTGGATCACAAGTTGCCAACGCATAGCATTCTACAAGATCATCCACAAAATACAACATTATTTTAGAACGAGCCATTAAGAAGGAAAAGATAGGCAACTGTAAAATAGGTTCTCTGCAAGAATGCTTAACTAGAAAAGGAACTGCTAGCATGCCTTTAAGACATCTCTGCAAAACTTGCAGAATACAGAAGATAAATGAACATGGCTCCTCACAGTACCTCATTCACAGTTATCAAAAACATTACGTAACGTCTTGATCAGACATATCTGTTGTGATTAGAAAACCTTCATGTGATTTGATAATACAAAAATCTAGCAACATTTTGGGGTCTCATTTTTCATTGTACTACACTAAGTCCCTTGTCAAGCATCTGACACTCAGATGTCAGGCAAAATCTGTACCCATGCATACTAAAGACAAAGGTGAAGTTTATAATCATATTTGCACAACGAAGGACATTCATATCTTCTGAGACTCGTATCACCAGGAATATGCCCTTCTTTTTGTCCTCTTCTTTTGTTCTTCTTCACATGGTCATCTGTTAACGACGCTCACATGCAAACAACTAACCAAAAACTAGTTGCAGAGGCCATATTACCAGCATTACATTAGAAATTGAGCATGAATATACAAAATTCATGGCTTCTTGTAATACATAGAAAACAGATATCCATGTATCTGAATGGTGTAAACAAACAACAAAACACGACTTACTTGATGGTTTTGTAGAGCCTGCCCTGCAGTAATACCTGAACAATGACAAAGCAACAGCCACAAGCAAATAAACTACAGGATATGCAACATATTACAAGACTTGCAACATAAATGAAGCAAAGAGATGCCAAGAGCCTTTTCTTAAGAACACAAACATTGGAAATAAAGCCACTAGAAAAAATTGCTACGAGTGTTGGGATGTAAGTAATACCCACGGCTGCATGGAATCTTTTCAGTAGTACTTGGACAGTAAAATCCAGCTGAACAGAATAGTTCAGTTGCACTCATGAAATCAGCCCAGACATCAGCTCCGCCACAAGTGTGGTTGGACCCTCCAGTAGGCAATTGATACCGGTACCTGCATCAGTTTTTATAGACTATGGACATCACTTGGAGCAAACGCAAGATAACCTGATTGAGGAAATGGTTTAGGAGAAGACTTTAACTTACGGATCACAGTAACCTGTAGTTTTATTGAGTGTTGCAAGAGGGCAATAAGCACCCAATGGGCAGGCTTCAGAAATGAGATTTTGAAAAAGGTTAGAAATCGTCCTCCACCGGCAATATATCAAAAGAACAAAATCAGGGAAAAAACAAAAAAGAAAAGGGAGGGAGGGGGAGAGAGAGAGAGTTTAGAAGAAAGCAGCATGGAATTTCAAATGCAAGATATAGCAAATGAAAGTAGCTAATTTTTTGTTCACTGACATGTTGAACTTGTTGATATTTTCCTGATATAACAAAGTTGTTAAAAGCAGCTATGGCTCTTTTTCCAGCCTTCATGCGATATAATTTTATCATTACACGTAACACATGACATAGATGGAGCGTCCAAGAAAATCTTAGCAAGCTCTTCCACTTGTTAATCTCGCATGCTGAAACCATACAAACCGTCTCCAACTATGTGCGTTGCTTAAGTAAACTGCCTTCAATTTGAAACCAAAACAAAAGCTACTCCAGCTTCAACTAGGAGTAAAATCTTGTCCCCAAAGACGTTAGTCAAAATGGCTGCTGACCAAGATGTTCCTCAAGAGCAGAATGAACAACTTACAGTTTGATAAGATATTTCTTGGCACGTAGGCATGAAATTAATGGACGTTCATGAATGTAAGGTACAACCTTTTGAGAGAAACAGCAACACAAAAGTACATAAAAGGAAACAAACAACCAGGCTAAGTGCTACATATGTTCCTGGATTAGAGCACAATAAGTATTGACATGTTGAGTTCACTTCCATAAGCATTGTAAACAAGTTGAGTGTTTGACATTATTCTACAAATAATGGCGTTGTATTTGTATCACATCCATTACGTGGAAAACAACGTCAAACACTTGGATTGTTTACCTTTTGCTTTTATTCCTTAGTTTTGGTTTGATAAAATTATAATAGTGAGACTTATCAACCTAACAATAATCCTTCAGAGCTTAAGAAGTCAAATCAAATTGGTCAGAGAAACAGAGAATGAGTAAGGCATCCATGAATTGTTCATCCTGATTCAGTTTTCTTAATGCATTGATACATAATTACGACAGTGTGAATTATTTCGCCAACTCATAGTCAATTGCTCATTCAGCATTCTGAAAAATTAAGTTCAGATGCAAAGGAAAGGTAATCTTTCGTTTAGACCTTTTTTACTTAAAGAAACTTCTTAGTGCTTTAGTTTTGAAACTGAAATCAAACTTCAAGATGGTTTAAGAAAAGCACCGAAGAAAAATGTAAAAATGATTAAAAATAAGATCAAGAGAAACTCTAATAGAATGGCATTCAGATGAGTGATAGATTTCAAAAGGATGCCTGAAAAGTAAGAAAGATTAAAGAGGAAAAGTTTTAGATAACTTTCAAATACTTACGTATCATGCAGGTAAGACCATGAGGACAGAAGAAGCCTTCACAACACGGTTTACAATCACTAAGTCTAGTTGGAATATCCTTTGAATTTTTGAGGTCAACCTTCTTGTCTTTTTCAATACTACAAGCCCATCCAGGTTCACAACCAGAAATCCAAGAAGTTAAGTTGCAGTTCTTGTTAGGTTTTAAGAAGTTTGATGTAGTTGGTACTCCTCCAGTTTCCTTTGCTTGATCAATTAGACTACTGGAGTAAAACTTTACTTCTGCTGCAGTGCACAAGCGCCGTGCAGCATCCCCTACAAATCCACAGCAGAACAAAAAGGAATGTCAAAATGACAAAGGAAGACTGAAATGGAAAGGATTGAAAACTCCAAGAACAAGCATGAGCTCAGAGATGGTATTAAAACCTGGTGCTGCATTATGCAGCATAGGTTCTCCATCAAATGAAAGAAAGCTTCTTGACTGCCAAATTAGTAATGTGACAACATATATTTGTATCAATTCTTCAATGGGGTAATTTAATCAGGAGAGTTATATTTCTTTTCCTATCAAAATAGATTCTGGACATCACAAGCAAACCAACTTTGAGAACTTTAAAAGAACTAGGACCAGTAGAGGTCACCAATTTGTCCAATGAAAACTCAACAGTGAAGCTTAATCAGGTATTATGATCATATAAATGCACAATTTAAGTGTTTTCTGGTCTCCAGCCAAAGGGTTCCTTTTCCTTCCTATCAGCCTGTAGAACTTTAGGAGCCTAGGTAATCCATTTACTAGGTGCTCTCAAAGAAGTCTAAGGATGACAAATGGGAATTGCATTCTGATCACCTAGAGAAAATAATAAGCAAAAATGAATGAAGTTGATTTAAAATTTTCACAAATATGACTGCTAGCTAATTCTGAATTCAGTCAATACCTCCCGACGATCTAATGCATTCAGCTAAGAACTTTGACTTTTTTGAGAAATTAAATGCGGCATTCCATTCAGCATCCCTAACACAATCAAAAGGCATCAAGTTCAGTATCAACGAGAAGTAGAACCTGTAGAAATGCATAGTAAACCTTCCATATAGATCAAATAGAATATACCATTGTAACACATAATCTATGGAAGGAAAAATAAAGAGTAGCTAAGGAGAGGATCCCATGAGCAAATGGATCTCTCGGTTTTACCGTTCCATCTGTTTGATTTTGTCTCACATGGCAGAAATGTTTATCAGTCAGATGACTTTTCTACACCATCATGTGTATTTCTCCAGAAGTGACATGCATATGTGAGAAATTGTTAATATAGGACTCTATACGGTGGAGGAAACAGGAAGGATATTGAGCTAAAGAGAGCAAGGATATGAAAAGAGAGAAATTATAGATTAACAAGAGCCAAGGAAATAATGCAAACCAAAATCCCATTAATCAACTAGAAACTACAAGAAGAATAAAAGATTAACGGAATCTCAAGCAAATATCCCTTAGATCTTACATTAAATGCCAACTGTATTAAAAGGAAATATTCTACTTTTTTAGACTAGTTGGGCCGAATCGTAGTTTTAGTTACTGCTGGCTAAAATTAGCGTCCATCTTCCCTTACATAAAAAGTGCAAGTAGATAATACAAATTTTCTTCTGTTTGCTTTATACACCACCCAAGCTGACTTAGTACCCCTATTCTAACATATTTAAAATATGTACTATGTTTATCTCTCTTATTACACATCCTAGGCAAAGCAAGGCATTCTTGAAAAGATCAAATTATACAATAGCTAGTTAATAGCCTTTTACAAAAATAACTAACTTTTGAGTATACTTGCTTACACTACTACTTGTTCTACCATTTTATTGCATTCATTAGATGTTTATGCAGTGAAACAACTGTTCATTACGTTAATGGGACATAGATCACGTAACCATTTCAGAACTACAGTTTACATCAAGCAACATTCACCCTTTTTTGGATACCTATCAGCTTTATCGTTCAATGCAGATGACCGTAAAACATAATTCACCAATTGCAAACATTTACAGTCCACCAGCTGACCAACAAGAAAAACATATGCATGTAGTATAAGAGAAAGAACCATAAGAAATGTGTGCATCCATATTTCTCTATATATCTGAGGAAAAATACCCAAGATGGACTTACACATTGTCAATGCAAAATCCCATTTCTTTCGTGATATCACCCTTGAATGAGTCAGTGAAATTGCTGAAACGGGCAGAGATTGCATCTGTTAAGAGATCCATACTAGCATCACTACTGCTGTCATTCGCCGCATAGGTGAAGACGACATTATTTGTTAAAGTGATCACCCCTGCAAAGAATGTCAATGCCATGCGAAAATTGAGCCCATTGTTGTTGCTTCCAGCAATCATTTTCTTCACCATTCAAGAACAGATTAAATGTACCACATAGAAAAGGAAAAAAGTTCAAAAAAGAAAAGAAAAGAACTTCTGTTGTGTAAATTTGAGGGATTTTCTTGATCTGGGATGAGGTGGAACAGGGATGAAAGGTATCGAATGATGGGAGGATTGAGAATTGGGCTGGGGAGGGAGAAGAGTTGTGGTGAGGAAGAAATGGCGGGGAGGTGAAGTAGGAGGAAAAAGCTCTTCTGCTGCTATGTCCAATGGTCCCTTCTTTCTTCATGACTCGTCATATGGGACTTCGACCGTTGGATTTATTTCGAAAATTTTGCGCCATCAGAGAGAGAGCAAAGTAGCACGTATCTTTGCTAAGCACAAAGATGAGAGAGAAAACGCTGCTTACTTACTGGAAAGAGGTCGTTAGACCTTCTCCCGACTTTCTTGAGGACCATGACCATGCTGTCTCTCCATTTTGCAACTATACAGTTAAGTTTTTTTTTTCTTTTTTCTTTTTTGGTAATATAAATGTTGGGTCGTTTTGGAGTGTCTTGAAAATCGAATCGGATTGGTCGGTTCGACCAATTGAACCGTAAATCGGTCATGCCTTCGATCCACTTCAATAAATAATTTAAAAAATCAATTGAATCGGTCAAATTTGATCAAAAGCCATTTGAACCAATAAAAATCGGTAAAAATTGGGAGGTTCGACCTATTTTTATTAAGTTTTTATTTTATTTAAAACTTTTAATACTAAAATAAATAAAAAATTATTAAATCTTTGAATTAGTCGAGCTGATCGAACCGTGAATCAGAAGGTTTTTTCAATTCATTCTTTGATCCGAGTTTAAAAACATATTGCTGCTTTCGATTCCACTCACCATCTCAGGGTTCAATTACATCTGAACAACAAGTTATAGTGAAATTACTGACACATTATTTATCAAACAGTTCTCACATTGACCTAAACAATGCCAAGGATCAGAGTAAATCTTGGAGACTACAAGTCTTATCTTATGTGCCACTGCTACATGACACCATCCTCAAAATTCCACTTAAGACCCCTTCTGTCAAAATTGTGAAACTGTAAATAAGTGAAAGCCAAAGAGATCGAACACCATATTCTCGAATGCCTACTTAATCCAGGCCACCAATACACAAAAATTTGACTTAGTTTAGGCCATAAAACCACTAATCTCAAGTGTGCTAGTATTTTTTAGCGAAACCCCATCGGTCAATTTCGCTGTAGGTTAATGCTGAGCTTCAATAATGGACTCAAATGAATTGGAAATAGGTGGTTGTGGACCCTTGATTATCTGATTATCATCATCAGGACCCGATCGATTGGAAGATAAGCATCAAGTCATCTCGAAATGAACTGTCAATTTGTCCTAGAATGTCAAAGTCTTGGGGAAATTTTTCCAATTGATTGGTTTTATTGTGCCATTAAAGTCCTAAACTTTCCCCTATTTCCACTTTTTTTTTTTTATCAATTATTCAAGCTAGGCTGGTGATGGTGATGCAGTTAGAGCAACTATTTTCCTGCCAAAGCAATTTTAAGTTTTATTCTAAATGATCATTCACTTTTTCTTTTTTCTTTTTTTGGGTTTAATGTCCCAAATCCCAATCCCTACTTTTACAGTTTTATTCCTCTTTCTACGTTGTTTTCTTCCGGTTTCTTTCTTCCTGTTCTTCTTCAGCCTTCCATTTCTCTCTCATGGGGTCTCTCTATGATGACTCCATCGACCAAGAATCCAAAATTCATCTCCACAGTCAATAATTCATTGATTTTCAGAAAATCAGAAGGGAAGGAAAGCAGGAAGAAATTAATCATGTCTATTTGTCTGTACGATAAATCATTTGTAGCCACAATAACAATGCCGTTGCCTGGAAGATCTTTATGGGTTTTCCTTCCCTAGTGGCAAGGCAATCCGGGGGGATCAACAATTGCAACGGAAATCAGCTAGATTGTTTGAGAAATAACAAGAACTTGAAATCTTGCAATTCTTTTCAAGAAGAGGCGGCCCCATTTTCGAACTTCGATACTTTTTTTCTTATTTGTAATCAGACAATTGCAACCTTACCATTGTCTTGTGTTTGTGCATCAAAAATTTTGCAAAATATAGAGTACTACTATAAGTTTTTGCAGAGTGGCACAAAAGTTGAGGATTCTTTGGAATCAATCAAGTGTTAGATTTTGAAAATATGTGTTTTGCGTGAAGGGAAAAACTTTCAATCATCCAAATCCTAGATTTTGAAATTTGTAAAATTGCTTTGGCAGGAAAATAGTTGCTCTAACATCATCGCAAGCCTTCAAATTACATAGCGAAAATGACAAAAAAACTCTCTCTTATGGTAACTTTCCATTTCAAATTTTTACTAACAACATAAATTAAATTTACATTAGTGCTATAAATTCTTAAAAGTTTTGCACCTATACACTAAAAAAAAAAAATTAAGAAAGTGGAAGAGTTTATAATGTTTCCTCATGGGATTGTTTCCTATGTTTTGTTTTTTTTTTTGTCATCTGCAACGATAACTATCTAATCCACTTATATTCCTACTTTACGGAGAAAATATTTATATGAAAATTGAGAAGTGAATCACCGTATTAAATAAGTGCACTACTGCATTCTCTGAATTTTTTAAGAACAAAAAATAGTTTGCTTTGGTTTTTTGTGAGCCGATCAGGGATTTTCCTGGCCAGTGGACACATAATTGGACAAGTATTGGCGTGAAATGTTATACAATCATTTCATTTTTTGATAAAAGTGGTAAAACACTACTTATGCATAGTTAAGTAAAATCATTAGGCGTGGTTTGCCATTTGTCACGTCTACAGTCTACATGGGCCTCCACTGTCACCCTCAAGTATATGTAACCCCTCTACATCCTCCATTGGGCCAATGTTGCAGGCTGGTCCACTAGTCAAACTGCATTGGTCTAGCAACGATTATTTTACCAGATCCCTTTTTTTTTTTTTAAGCATTATTTTACCAGTTCCTAACCTCGTACTAGAAAATTATATTGAAGGAATTCACACATTCATGATTTCGAGCAGCTAATGTTGAATGATCTTGAACAAATCATACAACATGGGTAAAATATTAATTGTTGTTTGTTTAACCCTTTGACTAATTGGTAGTACTAATTGCTTGACAAGGTAATAGTACTTGGAATTGTTAATGGGTTGGATCGGTTCGATGCTGATCGGTTCGATTCAAACAAAAAAAAAATGCCACGCCTTGTGCATAGTTATTAAATCCGGATCAACCCGACAATTGAACTGGTCAAATTTGTGGACTCATAATGGAACAGAACCGATTTAGCAATTGAATTGGAGTTACAGATGATTCGTTTTAAACCATTTGACCCAAACGGTCAACTGGTGAGCCGATAAATCCGGTGATTTTTTATGAACTTGGTGGGTTTTGGAATTTTTTTCTAAAATTACTTTTTTACCCAATTTTTTAATTTGACTAGCCACACTAACATGGGCATTGTCGTCTTTTTGACAATTAGATGAGAAAATTGAAAAGAAATTTGGGAATTAAGGTTTCTTTCTTTATTTGACACTTGGATTTATCATTTATATTTATGTATAATATCAATATGAATTTATGAACTAAGGAACACGTATGGGTATAACTTGTGTGTGTATGAACTATGAAATATGAATAAGTTATGACTTGTTAACATTTTAAGAATTTTTGTACTTATATTATAATTTATATATTTATTTAATTATATTATATATTTTTATTATATAGTATGACCCAACGGTTCAATCAGTGACACATCGGTTGAACCACTAACTCGTCAACTCTATCCTCCTACTAGGTTAATGCCCCGAGTTGGTTTTAATAAGGGAAAATAGTTCAAAACGTCTCTTACATTTTATAAAATGACTTTTTCGTCCCTCATTTTCAAAAATGTAATTTTACGTCCCTTACAAATTCACATTAGTCAAATTTGATCCCTATGTAAGTTTCCAACTAATTTTTAGCCGGAATATATCACGTGCTTTGCATGTGATTATTTTTTAGGGGTAAAATTGTCAAATCAAAATTTACATAATCCATCTGTAGTCCCTTAAATTTCACAAAATGAATTGTTTTGTCTCTCATATTTCACAAAATAAAATTTTTCATCCCTCACAATTCACAAAATGAATTTTTTCATCTCTCATTGACTATATATACGAATAGTTTTTTTAAAAATTCATGTATATATCTACTTAATTTCACCAGAATAGTACGAATAATATGTAATATATCTCTATTTGATTTCACATAAACAAACTAATTGTAGTTGTACATATGCTAATCAATAGATATATACATGGGTTTAAATCTAATAATTTTGTTTTAAACCCATATATATTTATATTTGATTTCACCATGTAAATTTATTCAATATTTGTAACCTTTTCTATTTTGGTAATAATTTATTTATTAAGTTGTGTAATAAGACCATCTAATTAATCAGTGTTAATTCGAATTCTATAGTTATGCTAACAAATTGCAATTTAAATATGAAATTTTTACTTGCTACTTTTAAGACCAACACTTGAATTTCTTACCTTATGATTATCTTAAAATTTGAAAGTGTTAATCACTTACTTCATTTTGTCATACTTTTCCTTTGTTTATTTTCTATCCAAATTTAATTCGATATAAATGTTTGATAATGTTTAGAATTAAATATCTTCTTTGTTTTGAATTTTTGAGTAAAAGGAATGAACATGAGTAAAAAAACTAACAATTTTTTTTAAACCTCTGTATATATCTATTTTAATTTCACTTGAATAATACGTTCAGGTGAAATCAAATAGAAATATATTACATGATATTCATATTGTTCAGGTGAAATCAAATAGATATACATTAGTTTTAAAAAAAAGTTATTCGTACACATGATCAATGAGGGACGAAAAAATTTATTTTGTAAAATATGAGAGATGAAAAAAATTTATTTTGTGAAATGTGAGGAACGAAACAATTCATTTTGTGAAATGTGAGGGATAAAAAAATTCATTTTATAATTTGTAAGGGACTATGGATCGGGTAATGTAAACTTTGATTTTGATAACTTTGCCCTTAAAAAATGATTACAAGTAAGACACGTGGTGGATTCCGACAAAAAATTAATCAGAAATCTAGATAGGGACCAAATCTAACCAATATGAATTTGTAAGGGACGTAAAAGTACACTTTTAAAAGTGAGGAACGCAAAAAATTATTTTGCAAAATGTGATGGGCGTTTTGAATGATTTTTTTTTTTAATAACTATCGACTTGTGTATAATTAGATTTGATAGAGTTTGAGCATAAATTCAAGATTCGATTTAAGCGTGAGTTAGGTCTGAATTTCATTAAACTCAACAACACACACACTATGAAAGTCTATGAAAGTGTGTCACTAACAACACACACACACACACACCAACGTGTATAATTGAGTAGTTTCATATAATATAATTCATACTATTCATAATTTATATATAGTTGTAAGCTTAAAAATAATATCGTCTATATAATACATAATAATATAGTTGCTGTGTGAGTTTGGATCGAGCTCGAAATAAGTTCAAAATCTTAACACCTTTGTGAACCAATTATGAGTCTTATAAATATTAGTTCGAAATCAAAACTTCGAAGGTCCTAAGTTTTTTTTTTTTTGGCTACTTTGTGTGAGCCAAGCTTGGACAACCCACCCTTGTAACACTAAAAGTTAAAGCAGGAAATGGAGAGATTAGAATATTAGCACTAGTATGAAAGTAAGTAAAAGAGAAAAAGAAAAAAGCAGTAATAAAAGTTTAGAAAGGGAATTGCACAGCTGCAAAAGCCAGCGGTAGTAGAACTCGTATAGTATATGGAGTGGTATAGCATAGTATAGGCAGTAGCCCGGCCACGAAGAAACGGCCATATCCTGACTGTCCGTCAAAAATAACGTCCGGGAAACCGGTGAAGTGGTGTAGTCAGGAGGGAGCAGAGGTGGGTGTTGAGCTGGGTTCAGAGACTGAAACAGAGGGGCAAGTGGAAATCAGAGTTTGATTCCATTTCCAGTGTCCATATCGATGGATCCTCGTTTCCTTTATTTTCTCTCACATTGATGATTACTCCTGTTTGGTTATTGTCCTTTTCTCCTTCCTCTTCTGTTCACTTCTCTTGTCTTGTGTACTCTTCTTATCTGCCTTCTTTTCCCTGTTCCTGTCTACAATCTACACTAGTACCCTGTACCACTCCCCCTCGTGACGTCCGTCCATTAACAACATTCCCGTTATCAATCCCACTCCCATTAACTCCATTCCCATTCCATACATTACCAACAACAAATGGACTAAATCCCTCTCTCTTTCTTCTCTCTTTCTCCTCTTCGGAAAACAAACGCAAACACTTGCCTTTCATTGACTTCCGTGGCGTCTCGTAGCCGTTTCACACACAATACACGCTTAAGAAAACACAGTCGGACTCAGCCTACTCAGACTTGTTCATAAATCAGGTGATGTCTTGTGAGAATAAAGTAAAGATCATGTATCCATTGCTTTTGGTGTTTGGATTTCTTGCTCTTGCCTGTTCTGTCGTAGTAGAAATAGAATCAAGCACGTGTGATTGTGCATTATGATAATCTGATGATGGGTTTTAAATCAACAATCAACTCAGACCCCTTCTGTTTAGATTAAATCTTGGGAGTTGATCTCAACTTGGACTTTTTTAGATGATCTTGTTCTTCTTAGTTCATAAAGTTACACTAAGTTGCGAGAAAAGATATAGATGGGGATCAAGGGGTTTTGATTTCATTGATCAAGCTAAAGAATTCTACCTCAAACCATGTATGTTACCCCCTCAGGCACACGGCGGTATGTGAAACGAATCACACTTGGAAAAGTGTGGAGATCTAAGCTAGACTAGCAGTAGGAGGTGTAGGGGAAAAACTGATTTGCGTCGTGCAAGAAAGAGGGGATATTGGTCGCCTTGTCAGTTTGGATATCCTAAATCTGCTCTGCAGCAGCAGCCAGCAGGAGAAATAGGGAATGTTGGGGTTTGCGGCTTCCCTGTTAATGCACTGGCATTGCCCAAATGTGAATGCGTATTGTATGCCAAAACACCAGTCATTGTAGTGTATAATGCCCAGCAAACATTTGTCGTGACTGGAGTTTGGTCCAAGCAGGGCCCAAAAGATGTTTTCTTTTTCGCTTACAATCATCCCCTACAAAGTTTCCTTCTTTCTCATTAGTGATTAGACCCCATCCATGTCTCGCAACAAAAAATTACTTTTTCTTACCGTACACTAACTGCTTTAATTATTCACTTTGATCTGATTGTTTTCGTCTTCAATTCTACATTTGCCTAACCTCTAGTGCTCGTAGTGTTCTATCAAATTTATCCATTTGCGGGTCTTGCGTTACTTGCAATTAGAAATTGCGTAACTAAGGAAGTCATTCCATTTTCTGACGGTAATCTCATTTATTTGTTGCAGTGCATGCAGAAGCAAATTTGCTCTGTGTTTGATGTGGCTTTCTTTTTTGGTGAAGGAGGTAAATTTGATTCTTTTCTTGAAGCAGAGGAGGTTTGTCAACTTTTAACTGGCCAGTAACTAGTTGGTAACTAAGGAGCAGACTCTCGTTTTTATAAAGAATTAGACTACTTTCAAAATGCTTTCGTATGAGCAAGATCCTGATGTTGTTCGGTGGGGTCTTCAGCTATTTGATGGTGATCCATACTCTAACTGTGGCTATTGTAGCACTATCCCTCAAAATAACACAGGATGCTATGAAAATCACTATGGTTCAGTATTTAGTAACGTAGAGGAAAATGAGCTGGCTGCAAACTCACTTGAACAACAATTTTCTTATTTTACACTTACCGACCAGCCACAAGATTTCCTCCAAGGAGTGGAAAATGCACAGACATCTTGTTATCAACAACAGTGGTTCAATCAGTCTATGGAAAACTACCCATTCGGTAATGGAATTCACCAAGAATCAGTTATAGCTTTGATCACTTCATCTTCCTGCTGTATGTTATTCTGATCAATTCTTGCATTACTTTTGTTAGATGAGAATGGTAATGAAGAGGAAACAGACTTGGTAACTTCCAGTGCATATCCTACTCCTGGAGGAGAGTCATATTCTGGTGAATGGTCATACTCAACGGAACTCATGGATGAGAATGCTCTGGATGGTGAATTAGGCAGACGGTTGAACCAAATGGTTCCAATTCCTGTAAGTGTAGCATCTGAATGGATATTCTCCTTATTACTAAAAACCTAGTAGAGTATACTTTGTCATTCATGCAACTGGAAATGCGTTTTGAAACTGTTCCTCACTTTTAGCAATCACATATTCTTTTTTAACTGATGTGCTTCCTAATTTTTCAATGTGGAACCAAGTTACAAGTAGCTGCACCTTTAATGTGGAGTTCTAAATGTCTATTTTATCAAGGTCCTGATTTTGTGCAGCACATCCCTAGAATTAATGGAGATATACCATCTCTCGACGAAGCAACTTTAGATCATCAAAGGCTTCTGGAAAGGTATTTGTTTTTACTTTTGGGATACAGCCAAATAAAACAGGCATATGTTCAAAGATAGAGAACCAGTTTTATATATTAATATTAGCAATATTCAAGAAACCTGTCTCCTGGTCTCAATACTTGGCAGAACCTCTTGGGTTAACTGATACTACTGAACTCTTTCTGGGGAACGGTGATATACTTCAAGCAATGACCTCCAGTGAGGATATGTGTTTTAGTGCCTATTATGTTTTACAAAGACCACATAGACTAATTTTTAGCTTTTGAGTACACATCAATTCATGTATTATTATTGAACTTGGTAAGTTTTACTTATAAGATTGCAGGTTTACCAGCTGGTAGAGTGTAAAATTCAAGGTGATGGTAATTGCCAGGTTAGTTCTCTTACTTCTTTGAAGCCTAGCAAAGGAATTTCATTTGGTACTGTGCATATAAGCAAATGAAACTGCAGAAAATAAACAACTATTTTGTGAAAGATAATAACCTTTAAAAGGAAAATAGTTGAAGAATTTCTCTTTTCACGGATCCAATTTGTCACTGGTGAAGAGTCTTTGATGAAATTGACTATAAACAAAAGTCCAAGATGAAATCTCAAAAAGCTCCAAATTAAGCTTCATTGTAATATTCTGATTAGACATAACATTGACAAAAGCCAGTCATCAAATGTTGCTAAACACCTCGTACGAGGCCCTGTAACTAGATTAGCTGCAGTTGTCAACTGCCTGCTTGTTCGTTCTGATACCTTCCGACTATCTTCTGGTATTTATAGCTTATGTTGAATTAGAAAAGTTTTTTCTGGGAACATTTTTTTGCACAGTTGATCTTTATCTCAAAACTCTTTGAAAGATACCATTCTTTTATTTATTGAAAGCTTTTTTGTTCACTTTTCTCTGTACTCTACTGAGTACATTATAAACTGCCTTACAATGACTTATAGACAGCTGATGGTTATCATTCTTTTTCCTTTTGCAAGTTTCGAGCTCTATCAGATCAATTTTACCGAACTCCTGAGCATCATGAGTTTGTGAGACAAGAAGTTGTGGACCAGGTTAGTGTACTGTTTACATAGTTCTTGAGGTCATCATATCACCTTGAAATTATGAATTTGTTCTTTTCTGATTGATTACGTATTCTTCGAAAATTACATTGAATAACCAGCTGAAGTCATGCCCAGAGACTTATGAAGGATATGTTCCTATGGCTTACGATGATTATTTGGAGAAGATGTCCAAGTACTCTTCTGACCTTGCATGTTAAATAATCTACTGCTGGATAGAATGTGACCAATCTTGTCTAACACTGGATATCTATATTAGGAATGGCGAGTGGGGTGATCATGTGACTTTACAAGCTGCTGCAGATTCAGTAATTCTTGCTTGATTTTCTGCCCCACAGACAACAGCAAAATACCTCATTGAAACTTTATAGAAATTATTTGTTGAAAGTTTGTTTTCTTTTCTCCAATCATATGTTGAAATGTTGGTGTTTGCTGTGTCCAGTTACTATGTCAACTTCAACAGCATTTAGAAACTCTTTCTAGTAAATGTTTTTTTGTCTTCGAAATTTTGCTTTGAGGATGCATTTTCAGGAGTTCTGTAGGGTTATGTTGCCATGCATGATGTACTTCTTCATGTATAAGATGTCTGACAACCTGGATTCTGTCCGTTTGCTAAAGGCCTTGCATACCCAATTAACAACTGATCTTAATGTTGCTAAGTGTAATCACTTAGACCAAACACTTATGCGTTCTGATACGCGTTAATGATTTGCTGCAGTATGGTGTAAAAATATTTGTCATAACTTCGTTCAAGGACACCTGTTACATTGAGATACTACCCAGCATTCAAAAATCTGAACGAGGTATAGTACATGTTTCACTGAAGTCTTTATCTAGACTTATAAGCTGGGTGGTTAATTAATCGTTACTCTGTTTAAGCAGCTATCCATGTATATGTTATTGCCTTAGTTAGGCAACAGATGTCCGCTAGCTTTTTCCTGTGCGCAGCTTAGTTCTAAAACTTACTAAATTACCTCAATAGATGAAATGAGTTGTAAGCAAATGTTTCCTTTTAGTCTATTAATGAAGCAACATACTATTGATTGTAAAAATATGCCCTTACTTTGTAATTATTTGGACATGATACTGTAACTTCACCTTGTTTTTGGGATCCTTGATCTCATCTCTGAGCTTTAAGAGCATTTTTGTCTTTCAGTTATTGCACCATTGAGAAAAGTTGTTTTCATACACAATTCACTTGTCTTGGATATTTTGCTGGAAACTTCAGAGTCTGGACTTATACATGGTGCTCTACTTGCAGTTATATTCTTGAGCTTCTGGGCTGAGGTTCACTACAACTCGATATACCCTGAAGGAGGTACATCCTAGTTTTCTAGGTCAAAATTTCTCACCTCATATGATAGGGGTTATAAAGAATCCTCAACTGAATCACTTTTAGTAATCGAATCCTGTCAATGCTTTGGCATGGGCATATACTTCCCAGGAGTGAACAGAAGCAGAAAGATGCATCTTGCTCAAACTTATAAAAGCTTCTTTTCTAGGCACAAAAACTAGAAATAGACAAGTGCAAGGATTAGATGGATTCCACACTGACCTTAACTTTTCTTGTTCTTTCGGTTGTCATTTTTGTACTTCAGATTTAACCACATTTGGGACTAAGAGAAAGAAGAGGCGATCATTTCCTCGCCAGGAGCATTTCGAAACACCAGATGATTGCAGTTGAGAAAATATGGTAATAGAACTACTTGAAGCTATAGATTTCTAAATCCATTTTGCAGTTGAGGAATAATGTAAAAGGTTGATGCTTTTCCCTTCTTCCTTGTTCCCCTCAGATTCGAAATATAGCAGCTGTCTTGCACCTGCAAAACCTGCCGTGCTGCCATGCCGAACTCTTTATCATTGTCAATTCATGCCAGACAAAGCAAGCATGATATCAATTGTATTGATTCATAAATGTAAAGATTTCTGTTCTTTGCAACACTGGTGCGCCAATAATGTTTCCCATGTGAACAGGCACGTCTTCTTGATAATTGGCAGAATGTTGTCTTCATCTAATCTCAATTTTGTTAATATGGATAGAATCCTGTATTCCTGTTCTTCATACTGGATGCTTTGTTGCGCAATATTTTCAGGTTCGGTTTAACAACAATATTTCAGGGCTTCTAGTTTAGACTTCAGATGCCTTGTTCTTTTCTTTCAAATTGCGTAAGCACTAAAAATTACAGGTAACTAATATGGTCAGACAGGTCAATCCTCGTCCTGACCTTTGCAATCTTGGGCTTTGTTTGGGAATTATATACTAGCTTACAAGCTTGGGTATAAAGTGTGAACGACTATTGGCCAAGTACAATAAGCACACAGGAAAACAAAAACAATTTCGAGTTTGTCCTAATTTTTCTTGATTTCCCATCCATGGATAACAGATTTTATAAAATTGATTTGTTATTTGTTTCAAAAAATTACAACAGAAGCAGAATTTTCTGTGTGAAAACATATGATTCCTGCATAAATTGAGTTTAGCTTAAAAAAAGGGTTTTAAAATTAGAAGTGTTTAAATGAAAGTTAAAACAATGTGCCATCACAAGTGAAAAAAGAAAAAACACTTGTCTCCAAAATCCAGCTCATTTGATAAAGATATTAATTAGGTAATCGTGAAGTCCCTAATTACTTACTTATGATAAAGATATTAATTAGGTAATCGTGAAGTCCCTAATTACTTACTTATGATAAAGATATTAATTAATTAGATAATTAAGAAGGCTCTTCTTCAAAACTACAACAGAAGCAGAATTTTTGTGTGAAAACTGAAGCATAAATTTTCTCTTAATAAAAAAATTCTTTAAATGGACCAATGTGCCATCACAAGTGAAAAAAGAAAAAACACTTGTCTCCAAAATCCAGCTCCGTGAAGGATAAAGATATTAATTAGGTAATCGTGAAGTCCCTAATTACTTACTTATGATAAAGATATTAATTAATTAGATAATTAAGAAGGCTCTAATTATTTGAGATTATAGCCTCGACGACTTAGAATAGTGGGTGATTATAAGGTCTCGAAATAGATAAAATTTCTCTTTAATTAGATGACTATGAGATCTTAATTTGACTTTCAAGCCAAGTTTGAAGCCATCTCATCCCTCTATCAAAGGCTTAAATTCTCCAAAGTAGAGAGAAGGGGGGGGGGGGGGGGGGGAAGAAATGGGTACTTTTATCTTAATTTTTCTTGTTTTGGTAAGTCTCCTTTTTATTTGCCAAAAAAACTCCTTTTTATTTTTTCTCACAAGTCACAACACTACTTTTTTTTTCTTGTTTTGTTAAAACTCCTTCTTATTTGACCCCAAAAAAAAAAAACTCCTTATTTTTCTCATAAATCACAACTTAGAAAACATTGGAGAAGAAAAAATTAATACTCCACTAAAACACACACAGAGGAGTTGCTAGTTAAAAACTTAAAATAGAAACATTAAACATGGAAAAGCAAAACAACGTAAAAACGCACAACCTGGGACTCAATCAAACGCTCGGTTCTGTTTCTCTTCTCCACTAGGGTTTTCACTCGTCGTCTGCTAAGGTCAGCCTTCTCTCTGTGTATCTCCATCAATTTTGTACTATATTTAAGTAAAAAATTCTCGTTTTTGTTAGGTGAAGAATAATACATTTTCAATGAATGCGCCTGATTAAACCATCTGGACCCCTAAATTGTGGATCATGTTGTTTCACTTGATAAATCCTTTTAATGCATCAATCACACATCAATTTTGCTTGTTCTTTAACTATATTCAGAAAATCTCATCTGGGAGTGTGTATGAAGGAAAGTAAGTTGGAAAATAGGATGAGAACATTAGGTACTAGAAGAATGGTTAGAGGGAAATTAAATCTGACTTTTGTTATTAAGAAATTAGAAGGATTATTGCTCACATCTAACATTATTTTGCGCAAGAATTATAGGTCAAACTTTAACGATTGCTTTGTTTGGGAACGAAAAACGTTAGCTTCTACTTGAATTGCTGCACTAAAAGATGGTGGAAATTACATGAGCCTAGTCCGATGTCTTTTTCACAATTTTGGTACTTCTCCATGCTGGGCATTTTGCTGAAAATTTCTTGTATACAAATTCCTCCCCCGGGTCCCCTGTTTTTTCCCATTTCTGCAAAAATACTTGTTAGAAAAAGATTCACTTTTTTCTTCTTCTCTTTGTTTCCTTTCCTGTAAAAAGTCCCAAACGGAGCGAAGTTTGATTTTTTTTTAGTGTTTTTTCTTTGCTTCCAATTTTTTCAACTCTCGCAGCTACTTTAAAGGCCAGAGAATTGCATGTTTCATTACCATCCTGAGAACTGTGGCCAAATTATAAATTGTGTGAAAGGCTAAATTAGGAACGAAGATTTTAAACAATATATGTAATGCCAGTTTTTATATGTCATGATGATGAAGTATCGTTTTATGTTCCTGCAATCAGTAAAATCATAAAGCAGTTATTGGTTTTTGTGAAGAGGTTGGGTGATTGGAGCGGAGAAGAAGCTATTACCTCCTGTGTGTAACCTCTTCACAGAATGCTGCAACCTAACTAACTCTCATTGATGTCACCTATCTTTTTTTTTCCCTTATATATATATATGTGCGCGCGCCCGCGTAAACAGTGGATCAATTAACAATGCTCACATGTTCATTGCTGTGGCAATTAACAGGTTGCTTCAATTTTGAAGTGTTGCATTGATGTTAATCCATGTTACTCTTTAGTTTATATTTCTCATAGGCAAATCTGGTGGTTTGTTGAGAAGTAAATGTTTCCCCCTTGCTAGATATATGTGTGTTAAGAACTTGTGACTTTGAATGAAATGTCTCCTTGTTTGAGTTGAAGCAATGGGCGTACTGTTTAGACAAGATTTTTGTTCTTTTCCTTAGAAATGGCTATCACAGTGGACCAAGGTGAAGAACTTGAGTCTGGACCAGCTGATTGGACAGATTCAGAAGAGACAATTTTAATTCACTTAATGCTGAAAGAGATACAGAAAGGAAATAAACCTTTCACTACTTTTACAAAGACAGGCTGGAATAATATTGAAGCTGGGTTTAAAGAGAAGACTGGCAAGAGATACAGCCATCCACAGTTTAGAAATAAGTTCAATCAGATGAGGATACGCTATTTTGATTTCTGTATGCTGTCAAAAGAACCTGGTTTCACTTTGGACCCTGTGCTGGGTAAGCTAGATGCAACTGATGATGTCTGGAAATCAGCCATCAAGGTTAGTGCTGATATGGATGTACAAAGCATGACTATTTTCTTTTGAAATTTCTGAATATATGACATGTTGAACTGCTTTCGTTTTAGGCAAACAAGAAGACAAAGAGATTCAGGAGAAGAGGGTGCCCTCTGTACAATGAGTTGGGGGTTATTTATGGTGAACCAGTGGGAAAGTCCACAAATGTTTCTCAGGTAGCTCAATGCTCACTGGATACGGATGTTAAGTGTTTAGAAGATCAATCAACTAATGCTAGTCCATCGGAATCAGTTCGTGGAAGTAGTGACAACGAAGATTATCCTTCAAGAAGTGTCAGGCAACGTTGTCAAAAGTTGCCCTCCTTGAGGAATGAAGTACAAGAGGTGAAGGATTTGAGGCCGATTGTTGATGGCGGAGCTTTAGAGTCCACTCAAATTATAGTTCCTAGCAGTACAGCCAATAAGAAACATACTGACGTTGCCTACCTGCAGACACCCGCCACAAACCATGTCGGAACACTTCAATCTAGCAGCCCCTTTTCAATCACGAATTGTGTGAAGTGCCTGGAGTCCATCCAAGGGATTGATGCTACCACTTACCTGAAGGCAATCAAAATGTTCAAAGATGTTGATTGGAGGGAGATGTTCATGGCTATGTCAGGCGAAAGAAGACTCGATTGGTTGGCAAGCTTGGATTGAACTTGGTAGCAGTTGAATTTGTGTAGTTATCTAGTTACTGTACTTATGTGATCGCACTAAATCTGGACTAATGGGTGCGGTGCGGTGCGGTGCGGTGTTTACCTTTGTGCATAATGTTAGATATTACCATAAAAAGATTTGATGCATAAGCTCTCAATGTGTAGTTGGTTTTTTCCGAGTTCAAAGCAAGAGCACCAAGCTATTCAGTACTTTATCAAAGCTCAGAACTCGAATTTTATTTGTCAACTAATCAAACCAATCCCTGACAAAAGATAATAATATGTTTAACAATGAGTATATTTAGTTAGTAGTTTCATAAATAAAATTAACGGACTATGAGAAGATGCATTAATATAATAATGAATTTTGAAGAGGAATGACCGAGCATCCGCAATTATCTAGTCATTAATTATCTTGATCTGTTGTACTTGAAGCCAATTTGTGGCTGTTTTGATACAAGGCTACATAAAATTTGCCTTCCTAGGGGGAAGGTGCCTGAGCTGTTTTTGGTTTTTATCAAACTATCTCGCTCATTCCAATCATTTGGTTCGGTAATTTTGATAATAGATTTTTCTCTAAGATCTTCATGCTTCATAGAGTTAGACATTAATGTAAAGGAATAATTTCAGAAACCTCCCTTAAAATTTCTAACAATTACACAAACCTCCCTTAAAGTTAAGATTTTGATAACAAAAAGTAGTCCAATTAGAAAAAGCTAAATATAATTAGAGAGTTGTCGACAAGAGATTCGAGGGCTCCTACTTTCCGCTGCCTACATTGGGTTTGTTTGGATTGTGAATTATTAGAGATATTTTTACTGTAGCACCTTTTTGTGATGTGATGTATGTGAGATAAAAAGGTAATTGGGAAGATAAAAAGGTGTATTGAAAATTGTAACGATGATGTAAACAAATATATTTTGTAAATAAACCGCAATCCAAACAAACCCATTGAGAGTTTTCGATGCTAAAATTAATTCGTGGATAACAAAAGCTAAATATAAGAGAAAAATGAGTAGTAAGAGGCAAGAAATACCTAATTCAGAATTGCTAATTTGCCATCAAATCACGCTTCTAATAAGAGCAACTCCAAAGTCCTACCATTAATAGCAAAAGGGATAGCACATAACGCTGTGGTCCCCAGGAGTGAGTATCTAGTTTTGTACTTACGTCACGGGCGCCCCATTAGTCAAAGTCCGGTCAACACAAGGGAAGGGCGTCAGCGTCAGTCTAAATAAAAATCCAAAAAATTTCCAACAAAACAAACGAACCTACCGCTCCATAATTTTTTTTAGGGATTGAAAACATCGTTCACTTCGCCTCCTCTTTTCGCTGCTTGCATCAATAGCGATGTAAACGACATCGTGTCAAACAGTCCCTCTCCCTCCGCCGGAAATATCTCATAGGGTTCCTGCTTCGGGAATTGAGACCAGGCAGTGGTCGGAGAACTATTAGAGGCAACGACGGTGGAGGAGGTTTCCGAGGCGGACGGAAGGTGAACATTTCGAAGCAGCCACTCCACCGTCTGGCCGTTTGTGCGGTGGCCGAGCTCGCGAGTGAGCTGGAAGATACGGGCGGCGCAGAGAGCTGGCAGCCGCACACGGTGGCCACCTCTGGTGGCTTTCAGCTTGTTTTTACTACGGCCGTCGCCTTTTCCATGCTCGTTGTTGCTGTTAGTTCTTCTTCTCCTGTTCTGCTCGGAGGAACGGAATGGTGAGCTGGAAGCGAGTTGAATCGAGTGAGTTTTGGTGAGTTGGCCCTCCTGAGTTGAAAATGAGGGTGGGGTTGAAACACCACCATTGTTGGAAATGGTTGTGAAGTAGTACTTAGTCGCCGTCGCCGTCATTGGAGCAGGAGGAGTGGTAGTAAAAGGTGGGGCCATAGTCGCTGGTAAGGCTCCGGAGAAGACAGAGTTTGTTTTAACTTTGAACTGGGGAGGGTTTTGATTTCTAGGGATTTTTGGAGACGCGGGACAGGCCTCATTTTTATGGGTAGATAATTTGTAGGTAAAGAGTTGTAATTTTTTATTAACGACAAGAAAGCTACTTAACGAGAGTTAATATTTGATTACTGACATTAAAGCTAATTGACAAGCATTTTAAAAGCATTAATTTTATATACATTGACCGTTTACGTGGGACAAGTACCTGACGAATGAGCATCGGCAATGTAAATCATAATTATGCTTCACTATTCCACTATTTATTTATCTACTAACACAGCAAATACATAGATGTACGAATTTAAGCGAAAAAAAATAACAACTACACCCGACTATTTTTGGAATTTGTAGATCAAAGAGCTGTTCATGTTTTACACTTTT
This sequence comes from Coffea eugenioides, assembly GCF_003713205.1. Lineage (NCBI taxonomy): Eukaryota > Viridiplantae > Streptophyta > Magnoliopsida > Gentianales > Rubiaceae > Coffea > Coffea eugenioides. The sequence continues at coordinate 43,531,985 of NC_040035.1, read as the reverse complement.
TTTTTTTTTTTAAATCCTCAGAGCGAGTTTATTTTACACTCGTAGATTTTGTTGAGTGATTGTGTTAGCGTACATATTATAGAAGATGATTATGATCGATGACTGCAAAGACTTGTGTCACCTAATTAAGTGTAGGGTATTTGGGTAAGAGAATTAAGAGTCAAAACCGCTAGATCAAGTACTTGGAAAACATTCAATAGCTACAATTTCAAAATGAACCAACTTCATTGACCCAAAAGAAACATGGCCAGGTTGTATGGGTAGCTTTCTTGGCCTTTGAAGCCAACCATAGGAGAATGTCAACAATCATCTCGAAGTTTCACTGCACTCAGGCTCAACAGGTTTGGAAGTTAGCTCCTGTGCAATGGGATGGAATCCAGAATCTAACAGGATGCTTCAAACAATGGTGGGCAACATTAGTGCAAGCCAAGTCTAGGAGAGAAGGAAAGCAGCACATAGCTCTGACGGCAAACATTCTCTGGCAACTATGGAAAGACAGGAATGTGCTGGAATTCGAAGGAAAGGAAAAAGGAGTAAGAGTTGTACATAAGGCTAATTCAGAGTGGCTGGAGTTTGAAGAGGCTAGCATTGGAAAGGAAGACAGAAGCACACCAGAAACAGAGGCAGCTAATTTAAGTTTGGAGGAGGAAGAGGTGGAGGATAATGGAATAACAGAAGTCCAGGTTGTGACAAAAAAGGTAGGGGAGGGTCACAAGCTAGGAATAGGAATTGTGGCTAAGCAGGAAGGTGGAAGAAGAATAGCGGAGTGGGCGCTAGTAGATAGGAGCTCAGCAGTGACTATCCAAGATGAAGCCATAGGAGTAAGATTGGCTCTAATAAAAGCAAGTCAGCTGAGATGGCCAAGGATCAAAGTTATCACTGCCAACAAAAGGCTCGCTGCCTTTCTAAAATATGGGACTGGAGATCATCCAAATATGGTCACGCTGGTGGAAGATATTCTAGCATTAGCTTAAGCTGTTTCAAGTGTGCTCCTTTGTTGTAAGGGATACTAGTAATATGAATCTATGTAATCAGATTAGTCTTTATGCTCTAAGCATATGTATGGATGAGGAGAGAACCTTAGTTCCTCCTTAAGTGTCATGGTACACTTGGTATAGTTAGTTGAGCCGTTGCTCAAATATTGTAAAGTCTCAAATTTCTATGAAATATCATCTATCGTTCCGGAAAAAAAAAAAAAGGAATCCCGTGACATTTCTTCATGAAGGAAACTTGTAAGGGTTGCATCTGCCACCACCTCAATGTCTCTGTCAGGCTTATGAAACATTTAAAAAAAAAAATCATAACCCTACGAGCAAAAGAACAAGATATAATGATTGTAAAAACTAATAATAAATTAGAAAATACACCTGCCATAGCTGCAAGAATTGCCACAATATGCAATCGATGAGCATAACCAGACAAAAAAGCTTGCCTGCCCAAGCACCACAAGTAAGGTACCTGGAATATTATGAGCTGTTAAGGAAACGTGTAATCATCCTCTACTGGATTGAGCCAATTACTGTCAGTTGTGGTTTCTTGACAAAAAATGATAAACTTTGTGAAAATTAACCCACTGCAGGAACAAGTCCCTAGAAAGTTTCGTTAACTTGAGCAACTAGGGAAAAACAAAGATTTTCCATTTAACACAAAAGCAGTGCTATGAAATTTGATCTAGTTATCAATCATAACAACTTTGCTTGCAAAACAGTATGTGCACATTTATTGGAACATATCAATAATACTTGGGACATATGAATTGCAGCAATGGCATACCGGGACAGTCGTTCTAACAGAGGTTGACTGGAGCATCTTAAAGCACGGTCATATACAGTCTCAGTCCTTCTGGCAACATCATGCCAGCTGTACAGTTTCTTCATCTGCCACAAAATTAATCCAAGACAATACATTTGATAGGTATATATAAAATCTGGGGATATAAATTTCATCTCCCTAGCACAGTGCATTGTATAAGCATTGACAAGATAGGATTACATTTCAGTGTTTTGTGGAAGGACTGAACAAGACCGAAGATAAAATCAACTAACCAAATCTAATTGAAAACGTAGTTTTTTGTTCCTTTACAAATTTGTTAACTCTATTCCACTTTGCAGTTTGTGCAATACCACTACGAGTTTGGGAATTGAGATTGGGCCAATATATCATTACGTAAGCTCAGCGGAAATAAATTTCAACTTAAAAAAGAGGCCAACAGTTTATGCTCACTCACACGCAAATGCATAGTTTCTGGATCAATCTGGGGAAGTATATTTATAGCCTTTGTGATTGCTTGAACCATATCACTAGGATCTGGCTCCGCAAGAACAATCATATCATCTGGAAGAACCTGATAACACACGAAGGATAAAAAATCAGCACATCCTATCGTGTAAGCTTTTATTCCCTTCCTGAAATAAACTAGCCAAGAAAATTAAAAATGTAGTGGACATGCCTCTGGGACACCTCCAACACACGTACTGACAGTCAATAATCCACAACTAGCAGCTTCCAATATGGCTATACAAAAAGCTTCAGTCAAAGAACTGCCAAGGTAATTGCCAGAATCAGGTCTTTGAAGAATTAGTAAAATCTGTCACACAGATGCATAAATGAGCGCACGAGAGAGAGAGAGAGAGATGATTTATTTAGTTAACTGGGTCCAACTCTAATAATGCTAATTATATCGTAGACCGGGGAAATTGTGATTTTTAAGGAAGTACAGAACCACATTTTCGTCAGCAAACAATCCCTTGATGACTAAATTCTGAAAATATCAACTTCTAAAGGTTTTCAAATATCTTCTTTTCCAAGAAAAAAAAAAGATCAGTATTAAATCTTCCGCAATTCAATATTTCATTTATGCCCATAATCCCAGAAAAGAGAATCTTAACTGAACTATTAATTTCTCATTTCTTTCCCTGAAAGAAAGTCTCAAATGAGTGAAAGTTTAGCAGAAAATGAAAAGGTGCTACATTAAATATCCTTTCAACCACATAAGGATTATACCTATTTAAGAATATATGCCCAGTTATCAAAACTGATCGCACATTAGCATGGGGAACAGCACCCAACATATCTACTCGATCTTGAAGGGAGTGTTTTTCCCTCATTTCTTCAAGCCGCACCCTTTTAGGACCATCTCCTCCAATGACAAAGCGAACCTGCAAGCATTGAGAAACAATGCTTGAGTCAACTAGAGAGTTGGTAGATGTGGACATTTATATAAAATTGGAATGCATTGACAAAAAAATCACTAGTTTCCACTTCAAGGACAGTAAATTTGAGAAGTAAAAAAAATTTGGCACCAGTCTTAATATATGTCAGATATCAGAAGGACCCACCTCATATATTTTCACCTACTTGCAATATTCTTCTCATTGTATAACACTTATTAACTACCAAAGGAGAGTCAATTTCATCACCAAGTGTATGCAATATGAATATCTAGAGCCAATAAAGATATCATAGCTGATCACACTACAGTAAGGTACAGAATTAAGGGGGAAATAATTACCAGATAATCCTACAGCATCTCTGATATAGATTTTTAATGTCATTATTAGAGCAAAGCTTTCTTCTACCACACACACACACTTAGCAGGGATCATGACGCAAATAGTAGGGGAGTTTTCTGGCTGCAGGAATATTACTTATTTGAGCTTGTCCATTGGGCATGCTATAACACCAGACTTGAAGAGAGAGGTGACGATGCTGAAGTTGGAAGAAATAAACCATACAAAAGGGATTTATATGCCTCACAAAATAAATTTGGGAGGTTATACAATTACATGCTTACATTGGGATGCAATCGGCATACTTCAGGAATTACTTCAACAAGCAGATCTGCTCCCTTGCGGTAAACCAACCTACTTATCACAACGATAACAATTTCATTGTTGCTGAGTCGCTCTGGAGCAGGCTTGAACATAGCTGTGTCCACAGCATTTGGAATTACATAAACTTTTTCAGGTGGCAGCCCAGATCTTAAAACTGTGTTTTCCTTACTTGTATGAGATACACAAATAGCTTGGGTCACATCTGCCAGTGTAAATTGCAGTACCTTGTTCATATGAACGCTGCCCACATCAGCAAAACCATAAAGAGAATGATCAGTAAACACAACTTTGTATCCCATTGTCCTTGCGTGCATCAAAGCTTCATGGCATAGAGTTGAGAAGGCTTGATGTCCATGGACCACTGATATCTTTTCTCGAATTAAAATTGTCCTTATTATTGGAAGAGTCCCATAAAAGGTTGGGAGTGTGTTTTGCATGAGAAATGGTTTCCATGGCACATAATAAACTTTTAGGCCACCTGTCATATATCTCACTCCACTACGATTGTTATAAGCATGAGTCATGACAACCACCTGCATTCATTGTTTAGAAATGATAAGTTAACTGCTTTATCCAATTAAACTCATAAATGAGACTTTTAGATTATCCTTTTGTTTAGATTAATAAAATACCAAGAACTCAAATTGAAGAAGAAAACATGAAAAACATATAAATTAAGTCCTAACAGGAAGACAGGGTGAAAGACAAAGTGAAAGAAGAAGACGGACACATTTGAAGAAGTACTAAAGCCCAGAAGGGAAAAAAAATAATCCAATAACCAGATTAAAGTCTAATTGACGAAAAGGATGGTGGATATTTCACCTAGATCTCTGCATGGATGTTAATTTTACAACAACAATCAGGAACAGACTACTTAAAGTTCTTTGTGGAACCCTTTTTTGTTTCTAATCTCAATATCTTCCTGCGAGAAACCAGATTCTAATTTTTAGCAAAACCTCTACTTTTGTTTTACTCATAACAGCATCAATTTTCAGGTTGTTTATCTTGAAAAGGCTGCACGTACTGCATGGTACACCAGTAAAAAATTAACCATCCCCAGAAACTTCAAGCTAAACTTACCTTATGGCCGAGCTCAATCAGGCATTGTGATAAATAGTATATGTGATTCTCCACACCGCCAAAGTTGGGAAAGAAAAAATCAGAAACCATCAAGATTCTATGCTTTCCCTTTTCACTCATAATGTCTGGTATCTTCAAACCTATTAATGGTTTTTTGTTAAAAAAAGGTAATTTTCCAAAAAAAGAAAGAAAGAAAGAAAGAAAGGTTCCCTTATCAGTATATCAACAGAAATCAATACATGGGCCAATATTCCAGGTGGGTATGGAAGAGAAATACGCAAGCAATTCGATTCAGTTCCAGATAGCTACTAAAGCATGAGCCTTGCGGCATTTTATCAGATACCTGGTGGGCCTTTTATATTTCATTAGCATTTACAAAAGACAAACTTAATGTAAAGATTACCTATTTAAAAACGACCAACCGAAGAAGCAGGAGGCAATCTTAGGTTCATGCAGAAAAACTCCATTTGCACGGAGCCATGATAGTACAATTTCGTTGCAGAAGACGATCCAGACGGTAGAGGTTGGGTACAACTTCGGATCTGCAGTGATGAACCGGTTCTCAACTGGCCAAATTACCGATTTGGTCACTACTCTTTTGTTGGTATTTGGGACATAGCCATATTGGTCCAATAAGTAAACCGGGCTTTTTTTTCGTTCTGTGCTGGTTTAATGATTTTTCTTAATGGTTTTCCTTTTTACTAGAGGTTGGGGTCCTTGGGGACAACTTCGGATCTGCAGTGATGAACCGGTTCTCAACTGGCCAAATTACCGATTTGGTCACTACTCTTTTGTTGGCATTTGGGACATAGCCATATTGGTCCAATAAGTAAACCGGGCTTTTTTTTTTTGGATCTGTGCTGGTTTAATGATTTTTCATAATGGTTTTCCTTTTTACTTCTCTTGATTAGTATTGATGGATTTTTTTTTCCCGAAAATGAGGAAACTCTTTTGAAAATGAAATGATTTATGAAGAAAAAAGCCATTATGATTACAAACATTCATGTAAATAAACAAAACATGAAATTTTGAATGTTTTTTATATTTTGGACAATGTTTCAAGTACGTATGATAGCATATCACTATAAAAAATTTCTTATAATTAATGAATAAAATATTATACAAAGAAAACTTTGAAAGAAAAAGATTACCCTATTTCAGGGACAGGACAATGTATAACATTTACACAGTTGCTAACTCATACCGATCATCTATCAATAGTATTTTAACTTATATTGTCGTATTAGCTAACTTACAATATTTAAGAAATTGGACCTGACGCACAAGCCAACGAGTTAACTTATAATAATTCTTATCGATCATTTACTAATAGTGTATTACTTTTAAGTAGTGCGATGATTTGAATGCAAGTGCATTCTATATAAAAAGCAAAATTTTTTTCAATTTTCATGTGTAGACTAAAGTAGTACTACAAGTTTTTATATTTAGAACAAGTTTCATATCTTGTTTAGTTTGTTCTAAAAACGATAGTATATGCCTTTTTTGCAAATATCTCGAGAAAAGAGTAATCAAATGCAGGAAAGTATGGAACTATAGGAGTACATTTTTGCTCATATATGTGATGACTATTTGAACCGGTAGTGAAGGCCGGCTCGCCCATGGGACTCTGTGGCAACGAATAGTATAGTTATTATCTCAAGCCTTGAACGGTTGAGAGTCGCACCCAGAAAAAGACACCCGGCTTTTTCCTTCACAACAGTCTCTAAACGGTTCTCGAGCTAAAAGAATCTTCTGGAAACTCCTCACTCTCTCTATAACCCCCTAATAAGCCCTAGTAGAAATCGTCACCAAACGAATCCCACTTTTGCTCGTTTTACATTCCCTCGCCCCTTATCCGTTCACAAACACCCAAGAGAACCCACCCTAGCGATTCATCAAGAGCTTACCCAAAATCTTGGTGAAATGGCATCAACCAATGCTGTTTGCACTGCCTCAATCCTGTCCACTCCCTCAAAACAGGTAAGCATTTTTTTGGTGATTTTCTTGACTTGGGTTTTATTGTTTGCTTTTGGTTTTATTAGGAGTTTTACTGATTCATGTTTTTGGGTCTTGCTTTTCTGGCAGGGAGGTTTGAGGGGAACGAGGATGAACCAATTGCAGGGGCAGAAGGTTAACTACAAGCCCACAAAAAGCAGGCTTGTAGTCAGGGCTGCAGCTAAAGAAATTGCCTTTGACCAGAATTCCAGGATTGCCCTTCAAGCTGGAATTGATAAGCTTGCTGATGCTGTTGGTCTTACTCTTGGTCCCAGGGGTAATTTCTTCTTCGACGACAAATTTTCTGTTTCAAGCTCTGATAATGATTGAAGTGCTGTTACTTATTTAGCTTCACCTGTGCATTTCTTTTTGAACTGTTTTGCGGGCTTATGATATTTAGAAAGTGTCTGTCTTGAATCCCACTTGACTTAATTGCAAAGCAAGGATAGTCTCGGTTTTTGTCATTCCTCCTGTGCTACTGCAATTTGTTAACTGAATGAATGCGTAAAAACCTTCTGGGGCGATTTCGTCTTAGGCATCCTGGAGTGTATTGCTTTAGGATGTGCACCTATAAGCTGTGAAAAGCATTGTTCTTTATGGTCGGTTAAGTATTTCTATATGGCGAGCTTTCTGAGCATAAAGAAGGAACGACCACCACCTAGACAAATGTTGGACTTAATTTTCTTTGACAGCATGGAAATAGGATTTTCAGCAACTGGCATCATGTTTACTTCAATCTTGTCATGGTTGAATTTATTTATTTTTATTGATGATTTTTGTTAAGAAGCCAAAACTTGTACCTTATTACAATTAGGATGCTGAGCAATTGAACCATCCTGCACTCCTGTAGCATCGGCTGAGTTGGAGGGTGATTTTACCATAATCTGTTTTAATTGGTGGTACATGGTTTGGGGTAAAAATCTAGAACTTGGGAACTTAAGGAACTCTTACCTTCTCTTGTGTGGTTGGCTGTTGTTCCATATGAATGCATGAAAATGCTAAAAGTCTATAGCTGTAAATTTTCGTGTTCTGCTTAGACTTCCTGCTATTTTAATTGGCGATTGATGTCACTACATGATGAGTTTATGTCTTCAAAAAGATGAATAGGTTTTGTGGTTTGTTGTCCCACAGGAAGGAATGTGGTATTGGATGAATTTGGAGCTCCCAAGGTGGTTAATGATGGTGTGACTATTGCTCGAGCTATTGAGTTGCCTAATGCCATGGAAAATGCTGGTGCTCAATTGATTAGGGAGGTAGGATCATAGTTTTCTCAGCTGCTATTTCGTTGATGTAGTTTGACGTACTTTCCAGATTTTGGTGCTTTATCGGATAATTTACAACTATAATTGTCTTCCCTGTTAATTGCTAGTAAGTTTTTGACATGTTGAACTACATACTAAAGGTTGCAAGCAAGACGAATGATTCTGCTGGTGATGGAACAACTACTGCATCAGTTCTCGCTCGTGAAATTATTAAGCTTGGTTTGCTGAGTGTTACTTCTGGTGCCAATCCAGTTTCTGTGAAGAAAGGCATTGATAAAACTGTACAAGGTTTGATTGATGAGCTAGAGAAAAAGGCCAGGCCAGTTAAAGGTCGTGAAGATATCAAAGGTATATTTTTTGGCTCTTATTATGTGGATCCAAATGTATTGTCCATTTAGTTCCTAGTTTGATGTCACCAGAGATTCGTATTGATGTATTTCTTCCTCTATATGCAGCCATTGCTACTATCTCTGCTGGAAATGATGAAACTATTGGAATCATGGTTGCTGATGCAATTGACAAGGTTGGACCTGATGGTGTCTTGTCCATTGAGTCATCCTCTTCCTTTGAGACAACAGTCGATGTGGAGGAAGGAATGGAGGTCTGTTCGAGCTGCTTCCCCATGCCTTTCCCAAGTCTTGATATGAAAATCTTTTTCTCCTGCTTTGCGTTTTGTTTACTTGATAATTGTGATTTAAATATGACTTGGTCATTATTCTTTTTGACATGCAGATTGATAGGGGATACATCTCTCCACAATTTGTTACCAATCCTGAGAAACTAATTGTTGAGTTTGAGAATGCACGGGTATTGGTCACAGATCAGAAGATCTCTGCTATTAAGGACATAATTCCATTGTTGGAGAAAACAACGCAGATAAGGGCACCTCTACTCATTATTGCTGAAGATGTCACTGGAGAGGCTTTGGCCACTCTAGTTGTTAACAAGCTTCGAGGTATCCTGAATGTTGCTGCTATCAAAGCTCCTGGGTTTGGTGAAAGAAGAAAAGCCCTTCTTCAAGACATCGCTATTGTAACTGGTATGTCAATATTATCATTTTATGCATGCTAGAAAATGAAAGATGTTATTCAGCATCTTTTGTCTTTTTGGGAATCTGGGGGAGTCATACGGGAAGGGAGAGTGTTGCTTGTTTGGCACTTAAAGAGGGGGAAACAATCTTGACCACTTTTTTAATTTCCTTCTTTAGTTGGGCAGGGAGGGGGGGATGGTTGTGGTTGTCATGCATCTTGGGGTAAGAATGCAAAAAGCAGTCAGTTGAGAATGTTATCTGCTAATTTTCTTGTTTACTTTCTAATGCAGGAGCTCAGTTCCTAGCTCAAGACTTGGGACTGCTTATTGAGAATGCTACAGTTGAACAATTGGGTACTGCGAGAAAGGTGACGGTCACTAAGGAGTCAACAATCATCATTGCTGATGCTGCATCAAAGGATGAGATACAGGCTAGAATTGCACAGATAAAAAGGGAGTTGGCTGAGACTGATTCAATATACGATTCTGAGAAACTTGCTGAGAGGATTGCTAAATTGTCTGGTGGTGTTGCAGTTATTAAGGTTGGTGCTGCGACAGAGACTGAGCTTGAAGACCGCAAACTCCGAATTGAAGATGCCAAGAATGCTACATTTGCTGCTATTGAGGAAGGTATTGTTCCTGGTGGAGGGGCTGCCTTAGTTCATTTGTCAACTTCCGTTCCTGCAATTAAGGACAAACTTGAAGATGCTGATGAGCGGCTAGGGGCTGATATCGTGCAAAAGGTAAGGAATGCACCTTAGCTCTTTAAGTACCCTAAAAAATTTTGTTTCTGTCATTTTGAGTGAACTTGGTTGATTTTCTTTACTGATTCACATGCACTAATTATTTTCCAGTAGGCTTGGTAGTAGAGTTGATTTACTCCAAGACAGTTAGACCGACAAGCTTAACTTGGCAAAGCTAGCTCCTCAAGTCATTCATAGAAATGAGTCTTTACTAGTTATCTTTATAGATTGAATTGAAGAGCTCAGTGGGGCAAATTGCTAGGTGGAAGGAATTAGGAAAGGATTCTAGGTGACATCCTTCTTGGTAATTATTGAGATGGAGTGATTCAAAGTTGAAAGAAGACCTCATATTTCAAGAAATTGAATAGGAAAGTATCAAAAATTTTTAAATCTCAGAGGTAGTAATTTCTTCCCCTAATTTCTTGAAAGATGTAACTGGTGTGTTGCTGCTTGTTGGCTGTGGTTTGCAAATATTAACATTTTATCAGTTAAACGTTTTGCTTTTCTCTTTAAATGGGAGTAATGTTGATGTTCGCAAATTTTGTTGCTGTTGCATAGTTGTTGTGAAATGCCTGCCTCCAGTAACGCCTAACTGTGAACCTTTCTTTTAAATCTCTTGATGTAGGCACTAGTGGCACCTACATCTTTGATAGCTACAAATGCTGGAATTGAAGGAGAGGTGGTTGTTGAGAAGGTGAAGTCTTGTGACTGGGAACTCGGCTATAATGCGATGACGGACAAGTATGAGAATCTAGTAGATGCTGGTATAATTGACCCTGCTAAGGTGACAAGATGTGCATTGCAGAATGCAGCTTCAGTTGCAGGAATGGTTCTTACTACACAGGCCATCGTTGTGGAAAAGGCCAAACCCAAGGCCCCTGTAGCTGCTCCCCGAGAAGGAGAACTTGCAATTTAATCAGTGTTATATAGCTTCTTCAGGAATTTTGGGCAGTGAGTGTGTTTTGAGAAGTCCTACAAGGGAGGAACTAGGTAGAAGAACATGATTTGTTGGACCATGTCAGCTGGCCCTGGAAACGGTCCTCTCATTATTTTGTCATTTGTGTGGGTTAGGCTAAATTGCGAATGGAGGAAAGAGTTACAATGATTGGTGAAAAGGGGTGTTGTTGCTGATGCCTTAAATTTTACCCTTTAGTGGTAGCAATTCTAGTTTATCGGAATTTATCTTGTATAACTGCGAGTGTGCAAGACATCGAAAAACTCAAATAAGCAAAATTGATTAACATTTTTGCGAGCATGAGCTGAACTTCTGTGCATCATTCCTTAGCTGGAAAAGAATTGGAAAGCGCTCGTTGGAGTGTTTAACATCAGAAGATTACAGAAGGGGGAATTCAATTCACCAAATAACAATTTGAAAATAAGAATGTCGAAGTTAAACTTGCCGTTGAAGCCTTCTTCCAGGGATGTGGAAGAATGGTTCATGCTCTTGTCCGTGAATTCTCCCAAGCCGGAGCAGGTAAGATTGCCGTGGCCTCGCCATCGATAACCAGAGTATTATCGTCTTTGAAACATTTCGTCAAAAACTTTGCCCTGGATTTATGTATGTATGCATGTGAAAGAAACAGTAATGAGCCCACGAGGCTTATAGGATTTTCCTAACAAATCATGGGTTAAGTCATGAAACTTACATGTATTTGTTTTTCAGCTTCCTGATACTTGTTGCCTCCACTTCACCGGTGATCTCCTCCCCAATATAAACAGGCAATTTAAACTGCAAGGTTTGTGATACGTATACCGCCCCTGGCTTCAAGAAACGATCAGTTAAAAAGGAAAATAAAAAAGTTTACAAAATTTGGGCTGAGAAATTGCGAAAAAGAGAACTGACAAAATGAAATGCAATGATCCTAGGGAATAATGAAGCCACGAGCATTCCTGGGACTAATATGTCAGCGAAACCGGCAATTCTGGCACATTCAGGTTCGAAATGTAAAGGGTTCCCGTCCAAGCTTAGCTTGGAGTAGTCCACAACATCCGAGTCTGAAAATGTTCTGGCTAGCTTCAGAACCTGTCCGGTTTTCAGCACATTCGGTGCAGATGAAGAGTGCAAGAAAGCAGAGAAGTGGCCGGAGCTAGAAGCTAGATGCTTCATCTTGAGCATTGTTCTGAAGCAATTCATCAAACACGTAGAATGCGATCGATGCTGGTTACAATAAATCAATGAGAGGGGAGAAGGAAAACGTTTCAAAGAGTTAGTTATTCTTGGGCTATCGGTTCTTGGTTGTTAGTAGCATGGTTTTTTTGCAAAGTGAGGCAATGTTTGCCCATTATCTTTGTGATCCAAATTGATAGCATTGGGTCTGGGCTGGATGATGATTTTGGGTCAAGCCTGAATAACAAACCCACATTGTCCAACAAACTGATGAATCCTGCAACAGCTGAAAACAAAAACCTGTACTGTCAAGATCTTTTTTTTTTTTTTGATAATGAAAACTGAGCTTCATTAAAGTAAATCTGCTTTTGCAGCGTACATAATCTCCTTTGGGAAGTTTACAAACCAGACGTGGCTTCCCTCAATTGACAGAGACAAATGAGACAATAAATGAGCAGGAACATTGTTCTTCCTTCTTACATGTGAAACCCGTCTGTAGGAACATTGTACTGTCAAGATCTTTGAAGCTCGGTTAACTGAAAAAATAAAATAATGCGTTGATTCATAAAGTGAAAGAGTGACAAATGAAGGTCCCCATTTTGGCCTGGCTGGTGACTTTAATGACCGGCAAAGATTGGTCAAGTGCAATTGCTGCACAAGAAGGGTGCTGTCCTTTTAGTCTCGTCAGCCAAAAATAGACACCGGGAAATTTGGGCCGGTCAGGTCAACCAACTAAAATGTTTAGCAGTAATGGAGCGATATTTGGATTTGCGACAATCAGCTCTTAGGTCCACTATCATTTTAAAGTGACATTTTCTTTCTTTTATTTGCCATTAAAACACGATTTGGATTATGTTTGTCAGTATTATTATTATTATTATTGCCATCTCATCTAACCGTGACAATTCTAATCCACTATTCCTGCTGAAAAGCAAGCGGTGGTCCTCTTTCATTTCTCAATGTCTCTTCAAGTATATCAAAATTGAAAAACGGCTATTTCAATAAAAAATCATTCTTTTTTTTTTGTGTGTTCCTTATTCAAGAAAGACTTCAAACCTTACAAGGAGAATGTAAGAATTCGAAAGTCGAATTTCATGGACACCTAACTAATATCTCTACCGGTTTAACCGGATCCAGGGAACATAAAGAAATATTTTTTACATTTAAAATTCATGAGCGAAATGAGTAGCATTGGTTTAAAATTGAGATGAAGCCAGCGCGATGCGCGGCTTATTCTAAACTCAAACAGCCTCAAGAGAAAAGATCAAAAAAAAAAGCAAGGAACATTACATTAGGGTAGTTCAAAGTTGGTATCTGTCTACTAAATCAACCATTGGCAGCTTAGTGATTCAACAGGTTGGTTCTTGAATCATTTAACATTAATTTACTCTTTTGATAAGAGACTCATGTATGAGTGAAAGTTAAAATTGACATGTAGCTTACACATATTGGTGTACTGAGATCAACCTGCTTCTTACTTAACTGCTGAAAAGAACCCCTTAAATTAATCTAACATGTAAAAAGTGAGAAATTAATCTGTCCATTTGACCAAGCAAGGAGCCAAAATTTGACAACACAGAAATTCAACAAAGACTACTAATCTGTTCACACCTTATGCGGAGTTGTCTTGGTGGTCCATTGCTTTGCTGGGGTGCTTTTATTTTGGGCAATGGGTATAAATGATTGATTAACAAAGAAGGTTTACCTCTTTCAAAAAGTTTTCATACGAGTCACGTCTTGAGGGAAGTTATGCTCTGATTCTCGAATATGGCCCCATTTGATTACTGCTTCAAAATCCCAACAATCTTCATTGGTTTTCCCCGTCCGGTTCTGCTTCGCTTCTTCCGCGTCAAGAGTCTTGGTGTGAAGGTAAACGAAGGAGAATTTTGTTTTATGAAATTATTACTATTGAAAATTCTCAAGTTCATGGTGCAACTTTTTTGTCTTCCGGACCAGAGCACAATCAGCTCTAGAATCTTCATTTGACGAGTTAAAATCGTTCGTACAAACGCATCGCGCTTTCTCGTCTGTTCTTTTTGGAGCACGGCATATTTAATCACTAATAAATATATTATAGCGGCCTTTTCTTTTGTATACCATTAATAGCTTCGTTTGGATTGAGAAATTTGCTAAAAATTTAAAATTCATCCAAATCGTTATGTAATTGCTTGGATTGACTGAGAAATATTTGAATTTAAAATACTCCAATTATTTAAATACAATACATTTTAAATATTAGAATAATTGGTGATTTACAAATTTAAATATCTTCTAAATAATCTAAGTAATTAGAAAATTTTGAAAGAATTTGAAATCTTTCGTCAGATCCCTCGATCCAAACGCAATATCAGATCATATAATATACTTTCAACACTCAGACCTCCACTGAACTAATTCTGAGGATCAGAATATATGGTACACCTTTAGATGACTCTTAATTTCTTTCGACTTAAATTTGAAAGTCCACGACTTTGTGCTTTTTAGCTTCAAGAAATCAAAATATTGTTCCCTACATACTTGTGCTCATTTGAAAAGTGTAATTAACAGTCACAAATTGTTCCCAGCAGACTTGTTTGATTTCACACCGCCTAGTTACGAAAACGGACTAATTATATAACTGGAAATTGGAACTAAATTCGCCTGTTAGATATATTCAAATCAAATTTAGTATATTAATTATCTTCTTCCAACATTGGTTTAAAAGTTCTGGTTTTGTAGTGCGGAAAGAATAAGTCGGATAAAGAAAACATATGGGAATCCCTGCAGTAAAGTCATTTAGGTCGTCTTTCATTCGTTAAGAAGAGAGGGAAAAAAAAAAAGCCCTGATTTCCCTAGTCTTTTCAATCGACAATATATGATGCTATCGCGCATATTTTTGTCAAACAATTTCTTTTTCAACCGCAAAACAAAATGCTGCACTTTTTTTTGAAAATGACAGTGCACGGAAGAATCAAATCTTGAATGTATAAAGCTTGAAATTTCAGCCCTTCTGCATAACATTGCAGAATCAATTCTCATTTATGGTAGTACGCACCAAAAACAGAAATTCTTGTTCTTGGACGTTCAAAGCTTTGCAGTTCTAGAAATCACTCGACAAAAAAGTTTACGTGCCTTAGTTTTTAATCGAAGAACACAAAGAACAGATCCATGTTCATTCCCGAATATGTTACTTTCAAAAATAGCAGCTAATTAAATCACTCGGGTTCATAGTGCATTCGTTATCAACATCAAGTGATACTAAGGCTTGTGAGAACAATTCTTCACTAGAGGTTCCAATTTCCCCCCTCCCACAAAATACCCTGGAAGAAAAAGACTATCATTAGTTGACATTTACAATTTCCTAAATTTTTTAGGGGTTTCACATTTAATATGAAAAAAATGAATATCATGATTTGACATGTTGCATTTAATATAGAAATTTTGTTTGTTTGTTTGTATTTTTGGGGTTAAAGCTAAGGTGTGTTTGTTGTTTAGAAAATGTAGTCATCATTTTGGGCAAGTCATAACTCAAATGGTTTCGGTAAATGTTTTACATCAAGAAAAGTTTCGCCTTATTGATGCCATTTCATTTTTTCTTTTATTGTGGGTGCTAAAAGTAGAACTCATTAAAGAAAAATTAATCTTTTACAAAACGAGGCAACAACGCGCCTCTATAGTCATTTAGCGTGTTTGGATTTATCTGATTTCAGATAAAATAATTTGCTTCACAAATTTCAACCACTTTTTAATGTTTTTAATTATTTTTTTATTTCACATACATCACATCACAAAAAAAGTGCTACAGTAATTATCTCAAATGAATCATCTAAATAAACTCGTATCCAAACAAACTCATTATCTTGCTAATGTCATTGCCTATGAAGTCTTGGTGCTTGGCTCTTACAAGGGTTAGGAAATGTCATGGAGCAAGCTAACCTACTATATTTGTACGTAAGGATTAATCTTTTTTTTTTCATACTGACAGTGTATATTTTAATTTTTATATATAAAATAAATTTTAAAATTTATACATGTGATATGCATCTATTTCTACTAGTGTATGTATTTTAGTGCATGAAAGATAAATCCTTATAATAATTAAAAAATTCAAATAAATGTGTCCTTAAATTTGATTAAATTTGAATCCTCTCTGTTTAGTCAATGGCTCGAAACTTATCTATCTATTCCTACATTTACACATTCCTATGAGTCAAACACGAGAATGAAATATGAGACATTTACAACATATTGTTACTTAATTTGAAATCAAATTTATGTAATTTCAAGTATCTTTATCAAGCCCCCACGTGAATGGGCTGGTGGTTGGCGCCTCCTCCTCGGGACCGTTAGGTCCTGGGGTCGAACCTCCGCAGCAACATCAGTTCGCCGTGCATTTAACGTGCTAGGTCTGGTTGGGGCGCTGGACCGGGCCGGAGTGGGGATTAGTCGGACCGCCTTTACGGACTTGACCCGGACACCCCACTCCGTCGACAAAAAAAAAAAAAAAAAAGTATCTTTATCAAGTTTGTTATTGAGTAGTATATGAAGCATCATTATAGAGTGGCACTTCAAGCACTCGAGTAGCTGTGTACGCACATTGAGGACAGCAAGGAACAATTTCTGTCCTTCTGGTTGAAGCTACCTCGTACGTATGAAGAAAGCAATGAAAGTTGCCTCGAAGGAAGCGGCAGAATAGATCTAAACTGGAGATCCTTGGTCCATTAGGGATGGGGACATCAGTGTAATTCCCCATCCCTAAACAATTGGTTGTAGTCGCTGATGAGGTCCATCTCTATTTGTTAGAGGAAGTATGAATGTTGATGAGTTAGGGCCCGCAGGATGCCCAGGACTAAGGTGTGGTGGTTGTTGTGAGTTGCCAAAAATTACCTTATTCTAATGCTTAACCACTGCTGTTAAAGCTGAAATTGCAGAATAGATGGAATTGGCACTGGCATGGTTAGAACTGAGCATGGTTTAGCCAAGCAGCTTGATAGTGAAATAGGGGTAATATATATACCATTAGATGTGAAGTACATTAAATTCATCAACCAATTGTTTAACCGTTGAGAAAGTTTAACAAGCACAAATCACTTTAGATTTCTATTTTAGTGAATTCAAAATTTTGCCTGTTTTTTTTCCAATAAGTAGATTGAAGAGGTGATTTCCGAATAGTTGAACTGAGTCAACCTGAAGAAGTGATTTCTAGTTGAAATACCGAGTCAAAGGAATCCACCCGTCAAATCTACAATGTACAGGGCTCTGTCCCTCGATCCTACTCTGACGATCAAGTCAGTTCGGGTATTCAACTGTAAACTCAAAGTGGTTTAAGAACCTCAAGTGTGTGTGTGTTTCTATGTATGCATACCTTACCTACGGATAAATGGGTATTTATAGTAGGCAGAACGGTGGGAAGAATGATGAGTTCCGCTTCCCATGGACCGGACACTAACAGGGATAGTGTCAAGCTTAATAGACAAAACATAGTAGTGGTCATGTCATTCTGTCACGTCATGTCATTCCATAATGCAGAAATCAGCTAAACCGAAGAGAGCCGAGATGTGGAAGTAGAATGGTGGCCGAGCCAAGGTGAAGCCACCATTGGAAGACTGACCTCGGCCATAGGTGAGGCAACAAGCCGAGATGGCATAGGCCTTGAGAAGGTTTCCTCGACCAATCACTAAATCGAGGAGAGCCGAGATGACCGCCCTTATAGACATTTGGAAATATATATATTTCTGAGCCTACACGTATCATCATATAGTATAGATGTTTTTTGTATTGAGTATCCAAACTTATATATGAACATTGTGCGGGCACTGAGGATGGCCGAGCCGGTCCTTTATTACCTAAGACGGGGGGTCGTTGCCAGTTCTGGTCACTTCAGTTAGACACTGCATACGGGTAACCGATGTGACTATCACATCCACTGGTACCTCGGATCGAGGTTACGCATGACACGACAACCGAGATCCTGTTGAAGAACCTGACACCTGTATGACGGACAAGACATCTGACGGGACCTGTCTACTGCTCCGTCTTGTCAAATTAAGGCTGGACATGCTCAATCCCTGCCAGGTCCTAGGAAATTGGAGCACACTATCCTTTTCTCCAATTTGTCCCCTATAAATATCATTTCCTCACACTCAGAAAGGGGACGGAGAATATACTGTAAGAATCTCTCTTCAAAATACCCCAATCCTAACTGATACCCGTACTGACTAGACCATCGGAGGAGAACCGGAAGATACAGCTCCGTCTCTGATAATTTTAGCAGGTGACTTTTGAGGTAGCTGCACCCCGATCAGGAGAAAACTTCAGCTGCTCGGCACAGCTCGTCAACCCAGGAATCAACTCTTCAGGCATCGATCAGCCTTTTCTGAGTTGATATAAATGTTCGGTAAGGTTGTTCTGATACCAACAAATAACGGGATCACAAAGTAGGGTTATACTCCTGGTATAACTTTGATGCTTAAGTTAGCTACTGAAATAGGACATAAGGAGTTCGACAGTGAGTAAACAATAAGTTTTAGATATATTCAGCTACCTTCAGAGAATGGAAGAGGGACTGAAGAGGTGATTTCTGGTTTAACGAGCTGTGCTGAACGGCTGGAGTACTCTCCTGCAGTGGGGCCCGGCTACGTGGAAGACACCTGCTCAAGTTATCAGAGACGCGGTTGTGTCGCTCGACTCTCCTCCGACGATCTAGTTAGTTTTGATAGGTGTCAAAGTGGAAGGAGTTAATGAAAGTGATTCTTACAGAATATTCAGTTGGCCCTTTTCGAGTGAGGGGTTCCAACATTTATATGAGACAACTTGGAGGAAAAGATAATGGGATCGAAGTTCCTAGAATCTGACAAATACTGAACGTATCAATATGATGGGACAGGTCTGTGCAGGGGACAGGTCTCATCAGATGTCCTGTCTATCTGTGAGTGTCAGGGTCTTTGACCAGATCTCGATTGTCATGTCAGATACAGTGCCACTAAGAACAGTAGATATAAGAGTCACCTCAGTCATCCGCAGGTGGAGTGTAGCCGAGGTGACCAGAACGGATAGAGATAGCCCGTGAGATGAGGGGATCATCTCGGCTCGAGCCGAGATGACCATCACTATAAACTATTTGCAGGAAAGTGGCTCGGCTTAGTTAAGCCGAGCCAGGATGACCATCCCCAGGGACATTTATAAAAGGAAAAATGGTAGTACTCATTGGTATCCAAACTCCTCGTGAGCCAATGTTTTGAAAACCGGATCGGACCGGCCAGTTCGATCGGTTGAACCGCGAACCGGCCATGGCACCGGTCCGGTTCAATGACATTGTTGACTTTGCTAGAAAACCGGTCAAAGACCGGTTGAACCGTGAAAACCGCCGGTTCAATCCGGTTTTCAGCTTTCCTTTTTTTAAAAAAAAAAAAATTTCTGTAAAATGCAACTATCAAGATTCGAACCCAAGACCTTTGTAATAAAAGACCAATGTATTAACCGTTGCACCATCACATCTTATTAGTTTTTTTTGATAACTTATTTATATAAAGCAAACACTCATATTTCTTTTTTCCATTTTTCTTACAAAATCTCATCCTCTCATGGCTCTTTCTTTTTAATTTTCAACTCTCTCTCTCTCTCTATCCTCTTTTCTTTTGTCACTCCCTTTTTAATCAAACCTCTTTATTTTTAATTTATTGATATTTTCTTCCATCTTTTAATTTTGTTTTTGTCCATTAAATTGAAAAAAGTTAAAAAAGAATTTTTTTTAACCCAAATTATTTAATGCCACAACCACTCACTTTTATCTTATTTTTTGTTTCTTATCAAATTTACATTTCTATTTTCGATTTTCTTGACTTCCTTCGAACTCCAAATTTTCTTTTTTAAATTGCAATCTCTAAATCCCAAAACGTAAATTAAAATTTAAGTTCATAATATCTAAATTCTCAGAAACATGAATTTTGTATAATTTCAAAATATTGTGATATTTTGGGGTTGGATTTAGATATAATTGAAATTGAGATGAAATTTATTTGTTTTAACTTATAATTTAAAAAATTTATTTTTAAAAATCCAAGTTATTAAAAAATAGTAAACTTTTCATCATATAAAATATTAAATTAGTCCATTACATGTCTTATTTTGTACATATATATATTTATATAAATTATTTTTAAAAAAATTCATTGAACCGAGGTTGAACCGGTCCGATCGGTTGAACGTCGACCCTTTCACTTCACCGGTTCAATTAACGGTCCGATTTTTAAAACATTGTCGTGAGCCCGACCTATCCTTGTAAGGTGGCAGATGTCTGTCAGGTTTGCCAAAAATCATATCAAATAGTTTTCTCCTATCAATCTTGTTACGTCACGGCCGAACTATCAAGAGCTAAGACTTCCCGAGCTGCAACAAAGGGAAAGAGCAACAAGAAACGATCCTCAACACCATGGAGTCGAGGAGGTTTTTCCGAGGGCCCACAAACATATTACTTAAGAATGACGCAATTGACCAAAAAAAATGCTCAAGCCTTAGAGAATTTTCATTTCTCGTAGGTTTGCTTTTGCATACTCCATCCTTGATGTGCAGGTGCTACTTATTGAGGTAGAAACAAAAGTAATGTTCGTCGCACGCAATTATTCCCCAAGCCGCGTGTGCTACGTGACTTTAATACTTTACTTGGAAAGCAGATTTCATACCATACCTTGCCTCTTTGGTTCCAAAGTTTCTTTTCTTTTCTTGTGATCATTCCCATTCCCACTATTGGCGCCGCTAGGTTACGCAAAACAATAAACAAAAGGATAGACCGAAACTCTAGTCTATCTACATTTTCTTTTTAAGTCCTTGTACTATTTGTAATTTGACCCATGGCCCAAAAGTAAAAACTAATTGTCATCAACTAGGATTAAACTTTATGACCTCAGTAATAACCATCTTTAGTTGAACTGTCGATATTGTTATCAAAATAAACTCATAAATGATAGATTGTACTCCTTCATCTGTCCGTATATATGTATTGAAGCAATCTCAACTAATATATCAAAAAATTCGTATAATAGTAATTTGATCTTTTAAGTTTTAAAAGAAGTGATTTATGCGCTACAATTTTAACGTTGTGTATATATATATTTTTTTTTTGAACGAAAAGACCAAAACACGTTAGCTGTTGTCTTTGGACTCACTATTTTTTTTTTTAATAAAAAAGTTGAGATGCTAATTTGCGAATGCTTTATCTATCTGGCGGTATCTTTTTTGGGGTTCTGGTAAAGTGCATAAATCATTTTCCATATTCAAATAGTCCAAGGCTGAAAGTATAGATAGAAACTGCCTGACGCCTGTGGAGGAAACCCCAATACTTTTCAGATGGGGAGAACAGTCGAATGAAATTATGAAATATTGAAATGACACATTCTTGAAAAGCGTGCCAGCCTGCAAAACCCCGTCCTTGGTTTACGTGGACGGACCAGTTTTAATTCCCAATCGGATTTTTACAATTGCGCGTGCAAGTTTGGAACATCTTCCCAGACATTATATCATTTTTGGAGTATCGTGTAAATACATGTGTATGTTTAGATAGAATATTATTTAAAATAATTATTATACTAATACTTTTTGTGATGTAATGCATATAAAATAAAAAAGTAAATGAAATTATAAAAAATTGGATTAAAAAATATGTTTATGATACAACTAAAATATTATTTGAGATAATTTCGCAATCCTATTTTTATGTTTAAGAAAAAAAAACACTCTTGCAGGTGTGTTTCGATACACAATAACTTTCAAATATTTTGTTTACATTATAATTGTATTTTTTAATTATTTTTAATTACTTTTTTATTTTACATACAATACATTACAAAAAATTATAATAATTATTGCACATAATATTTCAAATAATATACTAGTTGAACCATAATTATAAAACTTCGCTCGATCGATGGTCGAATCAGTCAACTTAATGGATCCGCCGTGAGACCGGACTAGATCACCAATTAGATCGTTCTAACAACAAACTCATTGATCAGTCAACGATCAACGGTTCAACCGATAAATCCAAAAAACCTATCGGTAAAATTGCCAGATGAAATAAATATTATTTTTATAATATAAAATATATTATTATATAATATAATACACCTAATATGCAATCCACGATTGAACCGTCAATCGATGAGTCGATCACCTCTCCAAGTCGAGTTTTGGGTTGGATTTAATTAATATAATTTGAACACTCTCAAGGGGTTTGGATAAAACCTTATCTTGGCACAAAGCTGTCAAAAGGTGATTACGAAACCTGTCATCCCTTCCCAAAAAAATTGCAAAACGAATTAAAACAAGGATTCGTCTTTCTAATGTCCTAAAGCACACAATAAAGAGTGGTCAAATGTTACTAGTATTTTTTTTCTCCATCCAAAAAAGGGTAAATTTCTCCCTCAAAAGTCTTTCAATTCAAAAAAGGAGTGGTAATTTTAATTCTATTTATAATGAGCTTACATTTCTTTTTTTAGTTTTCTTATCATGTGATCTTATTATACTAAATAGAAAAATTCTTAAAACAATGTAGCATTTTTCTGAGTCTTTTTTTTTTTAAATGTAAAGTACACCAATAATACATCAACAAAGCAGTTTACGACAAGTTACTGCGTGTAGAAACCGTGTTGTACTTGAATAATGCAGCCATGTTGGATAGTTTTGGACCAATATAAATTTCCAGTTCTGGCGTTGATTTCCAGTTTACTAACCAAAGAAAATAATACCCAGCATTATTCAGTATTGACTAAACAAAAAATACTAAGTACCAGTAGCAGTTCAACTCCTGATGAACATGGACTCACGTGATTCCCCATCATCTAAAACCCCTCCGGATGTGGTCCGTTTAGTTATTTTTGACCAAAATTTGTACAAGGTATCAGATTCGACGTTTAGTTCGACCCGTCATCTTGGTTCTTGCCTTTTCTTTTTTGTCACCTTAATTCTTCCAGCCTATCGCACATGTGCAAGTTTTTTCCCGTCAATACTCAACCCTGGAAACTCTTGATCTGGAATTTTTGTCCTTTGTGAAAATATATCAACAAATGAGGGAATATAAGAACGAGGTGCTGACTAGGGAATGACAATGATGGAGTTTTTGAGCATTGCTCTAAGAATTAGAAGCCGTGAATGGTCAAGAATTCTAATTCTCCTGTCTCTTCCTAGCTTTGTAAATTTCACCCCACTCCCGTTAAACATATGTTAAACAAAAAAAGTTTTGAGCATTGGATGACTGAATTACTTATGCAATAAACGAATCATTACAAACTTACGGTACTTTAAAGCCTGGTTAGCATTTAATTACCTGTCTTTGACAAGGCTATGGTTAATAAAATTAGAAGTTTCTCCTTTTATTATATCCTGTTGCTATTTTCGTCATGTTGTTATGACAAGTTTATGCCATACCTAGACAATGAATGAAACCGAAGCTTGAACCCTTTACCAAATAATAAGAAAAATATATATATAGATGGTTCTAGTTGTGTCTTTGTATCATTTGTCAGTAATGCATTCTTCTTTTTCATTCTATAAAAGGTTTTTCGAATTAAAGACGCAATAGACTTTATGGTGTGTTTGGATAGCAATTTTTTAAATTGATTACCTTTTTTCTTCATATAAATATCAAATCGTTACAGTATTTTATTTTTTACAAACAAATTTAAAAAAATACAATCTAAATAAATTGATATCAAATCGTTACAGTATTTTCGAAAACAAGAGATTTTAAGGAGCTTCTCCTGTAGATCATAGTACAATAAT
This sequence comes from Coffea eugenioides, assembly GCF_003713205.1. Lineage (NCBI taxonomy): Eukaryota > Viridiplantae > Streptophyta > Magnoliopsida > Gentianales > Rubiaceae > Coffea > Coffea eugenioides. The sequence continues at coordinate 43,508,182 of NC_040035.1, read as the reverse complement.
GATGCCATAAATGCTTTATCGCTTTTTTCGGTTCAATAAAATTTAGTTAAAAATTGTTGGGATTGCGCCGCTCATTGGGGACTTTAATTGATTGGGTCAACTCAAAACTCTAATCAACAGTAACGCAACCAGGTCCCATTCAAAAAAGTCTTCTTGACAAATCCCAAGAACAAAAGGCTGTTTCGGACCCTAATCTCAAGACTTCAACCAAGAACTGTCTTTTGTTGTTTTTTTCAATTTGTTTATGGGGAAAGATTTGTTGTTTTTTGTTTTGGTAACCGGAACATGCCCCGATCCGAGTTCTTTGGATCCGAGTCGACACACCAAATCGAAGGGAAGTCGATAATTTCATACAGTTTTTTCGAGTGAGTCAGGATGTGCAGTGCAGTGAATACGAATCGAATCCCGATTAATGAAAAAATCAGCAACTTAAGTCCGACCCCTCAACCATTGCGTCATGCGCCCTCCGGCTGTTGTTTTTTGTTATACTGCTACTTAAAACGCAAGTTTGAAGAAGTTTTGTAACATCAAATTTGAACATGTCAATTACTATCATGGCTAACGCGCGTCTATTTGGCCCTTGGATATGGTCCATCAACTTGCATACAGGGGCAATTGACTTCCCATTACCTGCTTTTCTTTTCTCTATTGCAATATTCTGATTGGCTATCCATTTTTCAAGCACAGTATTTTAATGGCTTTGCCTGTGTTGGTTATTCAATTAAAATCAACTCCTCCTCTTGATGTTCACACTTGCAAATTTTAAATTCTAAAGATGTACTTTTCGATGACTAGTTCCTTGTTTCTTTTTTGGATAGAGTACTTTATAATATTGTGCCAAAACTGGTAATGGGTTACCTTTTCTTTTCCGTTTTATTTTCAATTTTGTCATTTCTTGTTTGATCCTCAAACAGATCAAAAAGAAAAAAAAAAACAGTTTACGGTTAGACGGGACCTGAGGAATGAATAATATTAAGTAGTAGTTGTCAAATATGATAGTAGCCATGCATGAATTGACTTAAGAAGAACATTGATGTAATACTGATTTACGATACATGCACGTATAGACTAATAACTTAGTTCAGAATCTGTTTTTAATTTTTCAAATATTTTGTATCTGTTAAATTACAAATCTACAATTTTAGTGCATGTTTTATCTGTCATTAAAGCAACAATATATATCAATCGTGCTGGACAATTTCCAGCAATCCGTCAATGAAATATGTTTTGTTATTAAAAAAAAATAGAATAACTTAGTTCAAAATATTAATAAGGGTTAGAAGGTGTCATAAATGTAAATGACATACAATTGCATATTTGGAAATTTTCACGAGAATAATTAAGCACTTTCCTTGGTTTTACTGCCAAATCTTCGTCGTTTATTTGCTATGGATAATCATAATCTCTACTTTTAGTAAATAGTAGACTTATAAGTAAACAAAATCATCCCGAAAAGCAAAAGAAATAACTCTTCATGATTCATGCGCTCCGTTAATTTATTTCGTCAAACACATAATTGATCTTATTGCCAAATCGGAGATCCTACCATTGATTGCCCCACTCCCAAAAAAAAAAAAAAAAAAAAAAAGATCCTACCATTGATATCATAACCATATCAATGATTTTAACCTGATTTTGACTACAGAAATGCGATATTAAATAGGAAAAAAATAAGTTATTTTGTGGATATGCAATTGTTATAAAATTAAAAGGGGCATTTTTTTAAACGAGTGTACAGACGACATAATATACCTAAATTACATTCAACTTATCATGTGGATACAAAACTGACAATTATTACCATATCACATATTTATATAGTTTTTTATTTAATTTTACTTAAAATCAACATCTAATCTCCATCATAATGGTGTCCATGAGGCATAGATAGGACCCCAAATAGAAAGGATAAATTTCTTAATTAACTCATGAACCCTTATTATCGACAAATTATTAATTGGTTAGATTATGCATCAAGATTTAATCAATTATGGAATTTTCTCACTTTTATGGGATCGAATGGAAAACTAATCGGAGTCATGGACCATAGTACAATCGTAAAACCTTGTTTGGAAAGAAAAATTGCTATATTTCCAGTGAATGCATATTCTAATTATTTTTTTATTTTATATATATCAAATATCTACAGTAATTTTTCTAAAAAAAATTTAGAAAAATGCAATCCAAATATTACCTAAATTTTTTGCATTAAAGTATGGCATGACTACTCTCTTTATTTAAAAGGTAAAAAGAAAAACTATAGTGGGCCCCTGCAGTCGCACGAAACACATTTTTTGGGTGCCAAAAAAATTAATTCTGTAGTGCGATGGTAGATGGAAACCGCACTTCGTTTTCACAAATCAACCCATTCCTTTCCCCGAAATTACGAATCCTGCCCCTCCAATTTCCCCGATCCCACATCTTTCCCCACCGCTATAAATGCTCAAAGGCCTAAAACCGTCAATGCGCGCTACTAGTCTTTCGAGAAATACGGAAAAAATATATATAGAGAGATACATATAGAGAGAATCTCTCCCCCTCTCTCTTTTTTTTTTTAAATTTTTTTTTTTTGTTGGGGTTAGTTTAGTAGTAGTATAACTTTTGTAGGGAGAGAAAGTGCAGTGCGGTGTCTCTAAGTTTTGTTGTTTTTTTCCATCAAATAAAGCGACCCGTGGACGCTTTCGAGCTCTGATGCGTGTAAGCTGCTGACAATAAAAATGGCGAGATCACGCTGCTGTAAATGGCGAAATTTCTCGTTGTTAGCTCAATTTTTATCTTCAATTTCAGTTTCATCGCTATATAAACCCTAGCCGGAGGTGAATTCGTTCCCGTATCTCTCCTTTCGGAACGAATGATATAATATATATTCACCGAAAAAGTTCCCTTAATTTGCATTTTTAAGGTATATCGCTGTTATGATCATCTGTATTACTGCATTATGTTTGTGATTTTGATAGTATTTTTTTGGTTGAGTTGTGAGGAATATTGTGAATGCTTTTTTTTTTCTCCTTTTCTTTTGGAAATTTTTTTTCCGTTTGCATGTGGACTTTTTTACGGAGATCGTGGAATTTTCTATTTGGTAGGAAAAATGGCGGTGGAGGTGGCGAAGGTGATGTATTTAAAGGTGGTGGACGATGACGCGGAGGTGAAGAAGAAAACGGAGGACGGTAAACGTTCTTCGTATCGGTATACGCGGTCGATTTTGCAGAGCACTCTGCAACTCATGGGATGCAAGTCTAGACATGCTTTCAAGGTTTAATCTTTTGCTTTTTTTCTCTTTTTTCTGAATTTGCTTTTTGTGGATTGTGATTTTTATTTTGTTTTATTCTCTATTTTCCGATTTCGTTGTACGTCTCATTGCAGCTTCGTGATCCGCTTATAGTAGGTAAAATTTGACTTGTTGCATGCAAGATTATCTGTCTGAAAACGGTTATGATCTGTATGATCGGTTCGTGGGGTTCGTTTATTTTCCCAATTTGTCAGTGCTGACAGTGGACTCTTCCTTAACTTGAGTCGGTGGTATTGGAGTTGTCGTTATTTATCCCAGCTGTCTTCTCGACTGGTTTTTGCTATGTTTTGTCTGAAATGCCTAGAAGGCACACATCGGTGCTGGGGCTAGACACATCTACTGAGGACTAGCAATATCGAAAATATTTAATTTACTTATTTCAATTGCTTGGTGATGTTAAGCATTTTGCGCTTCCATAGAAACATCTATTGAGGATTTATGGGGCAAGATATAAATCAAACCCAATGGATCTAATTAAGTTGTAGCTTGTCAATGCATGAAGTTAATCATGTTTGGTAATGCTGATGGTTGAAGCTTTGTCTTAGCATAATATTTGTGTAAAATCTTGCACCCTTTGATTGTATATTCTTTGTATTGTGAAGTTTGAGGTGCTACCTAGTTGTTTTTCTTATAGCAAACCTAATGTGTAAAGACTCCACCATTATGAGGTTTGGTGTGCCTATGGTGTATTTTATGTTACCCTAGCAAGGCAGCAAATTGTCTGTCAGTTCATGGATTAAATTTAGGTAGTTTATTTAGTGCAATGATCTATCTGGTTATATGCATACGGTAAGTGTTTATGTTTTGTCCATCAATTTCCTGGCGTGCCTTGTCCTCCACGTTTTGAGCGAGGCTTTTATGAGTTAAAAGCATTTATCAGGACCTTCTGATGCACTGCTTCAAGCTTGCCATGTTGATATGGACAGTCTTATGGTTGAAACTGATTATTAGAGTTTCTTTTTCATTTATTAAGGGATTCTGCATATTCTATCCACTTTTAACTTGTGGTTTTGCTTAATTCTATTTATGCTTTACTGAGTTTATATTTTTCTTCTGTGATCAGATTAGTCAACGTGCTTTTGAGATGATTAGAGGTGGGTGTTTTGGTGAGAATTTAGGTACATGTGTTACAGAGATTTCAGGATTGGGTGATTCAAAGGTACACTCTCAGAAGGAGTTTGATATCTACAGTGGGATTTTGGATAATGCAAGTGGAGTTACCCATACTGTTCTAAAGGATGATGATAATAATGGCCAACCATTTGAATTGTACAAAAAGCGCACAACCATAGTTATTAAAAGAAAGATTTTTCTAGATGTTGTCTGCGATGCTCTTGCAGAGTACAAATATGTGGGTCTAAATCAGAGGGCTGATCTGGCATTAGCTTGCAGGTATACTTTGCTTCCCATGCTCAATTGAGACAATTGTGTAGTAAAAGTAGATGGAGTTTTTGTATGGGATGAAAAGAACATCTTTTATTAGATAGCACATTGTATATTTGCTTAAGCTTGCCTGCAATTTGCTTGATGTATTGTGTTCTTCCTTCTTTTGAGGCATCATTTTATACACGGTTAGCAATTAAAATTAAGATAAAGTTACATGTCTACCTCTAAACAGTTAACATCTTTAGTTAATCATGCAATTCAAGCAATCTACTTCTATATATTGATTGCACTAAGTTCCTGTTTATCAATGCTGCACCTTTATATTCTTTGCATTAGCCTGTCATTGAGTACCTTCTTGTCTGTCATAACTGTCTCTCTAACTAGCAATTTGTGGATACAGAATCCGAGAAAAAAAGGAATCTGTTACAGTGTTATTGTGTGGCACTAGTGGATGTGGCAAATCTACTTTGTCTGCTTTACTGGTATGTATCTCCTTTTCTAACCTATACTTGCATGTCTAGTGTTGACATCCTTGACACATTTTAGTTCCATGCCTTTTCTGTTCTGCAATGGGGGTAGTTTTATGTGGAGTTTGCATGTTTTTGTGTTCCTAGTTCTTTCAAAAGGTTCAAAAGGTTTTCACAATTAATGATATCTCCACAATCTATTATACCACATCTCATATTGGATATTGTGGATTTGTTTCTCACCTTTATTTGGGAGCGTCCATATTTTGGCTGTTTTTGTTTATTTTATTTTCATTGTTTCTTTATTAGTCGGTCTTGTTGTGACATCTGAAAATTGATACCTGTTGCTCATATGTATTTTATGTAGGATTGTGTTAACAAATTTAATATGCTTCAAGGGGTTGTACTGGAGCGCTGTCACCTGTTAGAGTTTCTGAATGTAGACATAGTTACTTAGGCTTTTGTTGCAGTTGCAATATGATGTTTTACTGGTACAGACCATGCTGTTTTTCCAACTAAGAAAACTTTTGACTTACATTCTTTATAATCATTTCTGCAGGCTAGCAGGTTGGGAATCACAACAGTAATTTCTACTGACTCTATTAGGCATATGATGAGGAGTTTCGTAAGTGAACAGGAAAACCCTCTGCTTTGGGCTTCTACTTACCATGCTGGCGAACACTTAGATCGAGAAGCTATTGCTGAAGCAACAGCTAAGAAGAAAGCGAAAAACTCAGCTGGTATTTTAACCCCTCCATTATCAAAGGATGATGCAGTTGATGGGCCTGCTGTAAAAAAATCAACACTTGAGGGGAATTCTGGCATGGTTGACTTTATCAGTCCAAAGCAGATGGCAATTCAAGGATTCAAGGCCCAAAGTGAGATGGTCATTGATAGCCTAGATCGCCTTATCACTACATGGGAAGAGAGGAAAGAATCTGTAGTGGTTGAGGGTGTTCACTTAAGCCTTAATTTTGTGGTAAATTGCTTTTTCTTGCATGAATATTCGATTGCTTTCCTCCTCTTGTCAACGTCACTGCAACTTAATTTTGTCATGCAGATGGGGCTTATGAAGAAACATCCTTCAATCATACCTTTCATGATTTACATTTCAAATGAGGAGAAGCACCTGGAACGATTTGCAGTCCGGGCAAAGTACATGACACTGGATCCTGCAAAGAACAAGTATGTTAAGTATATCCGGAATATCAGAACAATCCAAGAGTATCTGTGCAACCGAGCAGACAAGCATTTGGTGCCTAAGATAAATAATACCAATGTTGACAAAAGTGTTGCAGCCATTCATGCAACGGTTTTCAGTTGTCTAAGAAGGCGTGAGGCAGGAGAGCAGCTTTATGATCCAGTTACAAATACAGTTGCTATTGTTGCTGAGGAGTACAAAAATCAGTGTGCTGCCAATTCCTTGAGTTCTAAAGGAATGTTTCAATTGATTCAGCGCAAAGGTTCTTCTAGGCATCTGATGGCTCTCCTCAATAATGATGGATCCGTGGCAAAGGCTTGGCCGGTTAACTTAAGAGATGAGAATGGAAAGCCCGTGCTGGCTATGTATGGGCCTTTGCAGATTGGCAGGGCTGAACCAGTTAATCTGCAGTTTGGCCACTTCGGCATCAGTGCATGGCATAGTGATACTGGTGCCACTAGTCGTGCCAGCAGTGTGGATGAGTCTAGGGGTGAACTGACTGACACTGGTAGCAGATATCATTCTTCCTGCTGCAGCTCACCGAGGTTCTCTGAGGGACCTGCAAAGGAGGTCAGTTCGTGTCCATTTCAAACATGTGATTAATTTTTCATTTGGGAAGCTAAATATTATTAAGACAGTTATAATTGAGTGGTAATTTTTTTTGCTTCATTGTCTGTTATTGCATATTCTCCTCCCAACTGTTGTCCACTGGGGCTCTTGTTTTGGCAAGTCTTCCATTTATATCTGTTGGTAGATTCTAATATTTGTTGGGTTTTTACCTCTTCTTTCAGCTTAAGGAGGAAGAATCCGTGCATGGTAGTGATGAAGAAGTTGATGAGTCACCTGAAGCAGGAAGCGATGAGGATCTCAGTGATGGCGAGAAAGTGAATCATGAAGAGGTATGGATACTTGTATTTTGTTTCTGCTGTAAGCAATTTTAAGCTAAGTACAGATTGTCTAAAATCTCATCAGTGTATGTAGGGCAAATATCTAGGACGTTATGCTGTAGCCTCTCGACTTTTTTAAGTGTAAAAATGGTAAACCCAAAGTAGAAGGAAATGTCTTTTACTAGTCATGACCCGATAGTGATGCTAACAACTATATGCCTATGGTATAGAGCTGAAGTTTGTTTTCTAATCCATTGTTAACTTTCGCAGATGGAAGGCTCTGTAGATGAGGGGTCAACCAAGACAGACGAGGAGTATGATGACCTTGCCATGCAAGATATCCAGCAGACTGGTTATTTGTCTGATGATGATGATGAAACGCTCTTTAAAAAGCAAGGGTCGAAAACGAATGTGATGGATAATTCAGGAAATCAACCAACCAAAGGAGCTAACAACAATCTGCTTGAAGAGAAATACAAACAAAATCTCTCTCTTTTCTTGAGAGATGAGGGTGAACGTCCGTTGGAGCCACCTGCACGATCATATTCGTCTCTCTTCAGGGAAAAGAATGAGAGGAAAGTGCCAGCTTCTGGTAATGTAAAAATAAGGAAACGGTCACTGAGTATACCGGCTACCCTTTCAGGATCACTACTGCGATAATGTTGTGGGTTTTTCCAATTTTCCTGTTAATGGATCAAAAACTCGTTTTCTTGTAGTAGTAGTTTAGTCTTTTTGTTCTCTTCAACCTCTACGAGGTGACAAATAGCCTCTAATTTTTGTATAGAGATTTGCACATAAACTCTTTGTTCGAGGGGATGTATCGAGTCTTGTTATATACCTGAGCTTCTTCGATATATTTATATCAGAGAAAGCTTCTTTCATTCTTCATCGTCTTTTGTGGGAAGTGGGGGAAAGCCAAAGGAGATTCTTCATCCTGGGCTGTATCTCAAAAGAACTAGTGGATGTAAAAGATGACGAGAATCTCAAAAGTCATAATCGTTATATTATATTACAGTGAGTTACAATAAATTAATATTAGATGTAGAGATGACGAGAAAACTGTCGAGAATGAACCTTTGTTTTTGTGTGTCAGTGAAACTACATAGCTGCTGGTTGAAGAGACAACAAAAAAGCCAGATATTAAAAAAATTTTCGTAGAGAATATAAACTAGAGTCAGAGACAAAATAGCGCTACAAGCGAGCTCCACGCAGCATTTGGCGATCGGTATCAGTCAAGAGAAGTACAAAAGGGCTGACGGGTAGGAACGGTCATCAGATGGACGTGAGCTGTTCACGGCCAAGATTTGATAAAAAAAAAATTGTACGGTTTATATCACTTCTTGTATTTCATTTTTAACAACATATGTGGAATTCACAAAAATTTATTCTAAAGTTACACATTGTACATGCAACCGTTCCTGCCCGTGGTCCAGTACAAAAGGGAGATTCAAGACAACAAAATACACTAACAAATGGGGAAGGTAGGTTTGTTTACACGGTGTTTCATATGCAGCATAATCTGCCTGCTTCTTATATGTAATTAATAATTTAATACAACGTAACATTTAAAATATATATATATTTTAAGACATTCCAGTGTTTATCATGATTTATGCAAGGCTTCATGCATCGGTAAAGAAGGAAACAATGGGATAAACAGCAACAACAGCATGAACAGCATGGTCTTTGCAGAGTACGTTTTCTTTCTTTCTTTTTTTTTTTTTTTTGGTAAATAAGAATTTATTAATACCCAAGCAGAAAGCAACATACAAGGCAAGTCTGTAACATACAAGGCAAGTCTGCAACTTACAAATCGAACGTACACAATAATAATAATATACACACTTATTGATTCCAACAATAATCTAGTACCGCAGAAACTCTAGAACACATACCTGCAAATCATAGCTTACATTAGCTATATGATTTGCAGGTCCAGTTTACAATCATTTGATGAATAGTGCTGCAGAATTTCAAGGCAACTAGTACAACAGAATTTCAGACCACACAGATACACCTGCAGAGTACTTTTTGAAGCACGAAGGTAGCAAAATGAAAATGGCAATTGGCATTTTTTTGGTTCATCACTGGGCTGTTGTAAGTGCTTTTTGAGACTGAAAAACGAGTGAGACTGGCTAATGAGGAGCTGTGCGGTGGGAAGGGAAAGATCGAAGACACATTTTTAAAATTAATTTTTTATTTTACATATATCACATAAAAAAACGTGTTATAGTAGCTTTTGAAAAAAATTATCTGAAGTATTTACTATCCAAACACACTATACTAATATTATTGCTAATATTTTGTTTCAAGATGTAATAGGAGTTAGTTTACCCCAGCTGATTGCACGTGACATTATCAAAAAACCTCTATTGTGGTTTTTTCTAATATCACTTGGGACCTTTAAAGTTTTAAAAATATCACTTACCTCCCTTACTAATTGTAAAAAGACTACATTAAGCCTCACTTAATACATAATTCACATATCAAATAAATGGAATTCAAAATTTTTTTAAAAAAAATCATTTTCTTTTCTTTCTCCTTTCTCCATCTCTCTCTCTTACTCATTTTTTTTTTATGACTATCCGATTTTTTATTTGTAAATTATAGTAACTTAAATTTATTTATCTTTTACTTTTTGTGATTGTGATAGAGTGGGTATGATTTCTTTATTTATTTTGAATTGATTTTTATAATGAATCAATGCAATTTAAAATTTTGGACATGGGATAAAAAGAAGTTGGAGAAAAATATAAGGTTCATAAGAAATCAATTTTGAACATATAAAGTTAAATTGGTGCTAGTGTATTTCTTTGCAAATATAGTTTTTACTTTTCAAATTTATATTTTATGGACTATAGCACACTATGATGTGGTAATATTGCTAGAGATTGTTTTTTAAGTGATAATTTTCTTAGAGTAAATAAAGTGGTTTAGGAGTATTTTTGTTTAGCAAGCAAAGAGTAGTTTAGGGTTTTTCAAAATTTTGTTACATAAATATAAAAGTAAAGAAAATAAGTGATATTTTTAAAATTTTAGGAGTGCTAAATGATATTAAGGAAACCTCCTAGGGTTCTGATACTATCGACAATTGAGGGAGGAGATCAAGAAAGTGTGAAGCGTGAACAGGTTAATTAAACACAACACACAACAAACAAAATAGGTCAAAAGACAGCCATACCCCTCTCAAATCAAAAAATTCCCAAATTGCAAAGGGCACGAATTCGCTATTGTAGCTGCGGGGAACTCCCGCCTTTATTATTCTTCCCATTAGGTCATTCCACATTTTCAAAATTTTCCCAGTGAAAAGAACAGTTTGCCACTCTTAGTTTCTTGATCACCCTTAATATTAGTCGTATTCTTTCCTCCCTGTTCCCGTTTCCTAGGCAGAGAGTCGGAGAAGATGAAGTGAAAAAAATACAATCAAGTTATTCATTTTCACTACTTAAATCTTTATTTTATCTAATATTTTGTTGAAATTTCTTCCTTTTTGATACCCGATTTGTTGATTTTTTGTTTTAGGATTTCTTCATCTTGATCTTTTGGATTTCTTGTATCTTTTTCAGCTTTATTTTAATTAGATGAATAAATGTAAGGAGATGATTAGGTTCTTTTATTTCATTTTTCAACATTTGATGTGAGCTCGCTGGAAAAAAAATCTAGACACTTCTTCGACTTTTCTACTTTTTTTTTGGGGTTGTGTATGGCTATTATTATTGAATTTTGAGTGAATTTTATTGGTTCTTGAAATTAGGTCAAATTTATCAATTGTCTACAGAAGCAGCATATGTGTAGTGTATTATTTGTCCTGAAACCCAAAAAGGAGAAGCCGAAAGGTAGAGATAAGTATATTAGAGAGAAACTTGAATTCTGTATTTACATGAACCTATCGGCTTTTCCCCTTAACTTCCATATTTCAGTAATCAGTAAAACTACGATTTGAGGTGTTTTCCATGTCTATTAGTACTGCTGTTAGTTTCTTAGATTTCTCACGGGTCACAATTTTTCCACCTCCATGGATTACATAATACGAATGAAAGAAGCCTTTACATTATCATTGACTAATACATTTCGATTGAGTCGTGCTTCATGATCTCCTTGATTGTTCTAGGTTCAGTATTGCAGATTTCTACTGGTTTCACTGTTGTTACTAATTATTGTTCTATTTGGTTTAATGAGTAGAACAAAAGCGACGTTCTTTATGATATTCCTTGGTTTATTTTTACTAGTAGCTTTACAAATTTTTGTTTGTTTGCTAAGAATGTTCCTTGATTTTTCATTTGTTTGTTTGTTGCTTTTTTTTTTTCCCACCTGCTCAGCCATTTGGTTATGTGGTTAAGATTGTTAGTATAATTTGCCTTGTTTACTATTTCTCATTCAAGTGAAATACTTCCATCTAGTTATGAAATACATGACATACATGAGAATATGTACCTATCATTATGTGAGATGAAAACATTATACTGGGCATAAAAGTCGTCCATTTTGCCATGTTTGTAAAGAACGGCGCGAGGAATGGAACCTAAAGCTGATGGTGAGAAAAGAGGTAGAAACATTACTGAAGTATATATGTTTCTGTGGACTTTGATGATTTCCAGATGCAATTTGTAGAGGATGATGGTATTTTCAGCATATATAAGGCGAAGAAGAAGGATGCTAGTGAGGAATAAATGTTAAAGAAATTAAAAGCTACTAATGGGAAGCCTTTACCACACTTTGTGAGAAAGGAGGCTGAACTTCTGCATCACTTAGATAACCAAAGAATTATCGAGATGGTGGTTTTTAGGATTCGAAATCTGAAAGCTATGGAATATGGACCGATTACACGGGGAGTATAATTTGAAAAGTTTCATGGAGAAGAATGAAAGGCACTTCCCCGAAAACAAAGTCAGATTTTTTATGGGCCAACTGCTAGAGGGAGGTATATGTGCCTCCACAGTAGAAGCATTGCACGCCATGATTTGAAGACCATAGTTCGCTGTTTGATGGCAAAGAAATTAAAATTTCTGAATTCTCCTCTGCCCATCCAAGAAAAGCATGGCCTCCTATGTCGTTGCATTAGCAGCCTTCCTCGTTGATACATTCACCTTATTCGTAAGCAAATTGTTGCAAATTATAGAGATAGGATTTAATAACTTCTCTTGAAATGATCATGATACTATAGCAATATCTTGTTCTTTTCTGAGTTTCTTTAAGGGCTTTTGGATGATAACTCAATTTCTACGAATATGGCCATGTGGTCGATCGGCTGCATTTTTGGCTGAGATCTTAGCCGGGGAGTAGCTATTTTCTAGGGATACAGATGAAACTATACTTCATAAGATAATTTAGGTACTTTCCATACTGTTCATAGTCGATGCATGTTGAAATTTGTAATAGATTCTTATTTAGGTACTTTCTATTTCATTTTGCAAATTTGTGAGATCCTTGTGTCACGGGTTGGTTAAAAATCCTTATTAACACGACACTAACAAGTTTCAAAACTTAAGTAATGAATGATTGTTAGTTCAGTCTAACACTCAAATGCGTGGTTGTGCAGAAGCGAAAAAAGTAATCAAAGAAGAGAAAGGTTAAAGATTAAGGAAAATTCTTATATCGCACTTAAAGAGTTATACAATGTGTTCACAAATGGAGGAATGCTAGCCAAAAAGTCTTTATATAACTCTAGAAACTTTTACATACTAATTCTCTACACTTGGTTCTAAAACATTCTATACAAAATTTAATACCAGTAATGCCCAATTTAAGTTTAATTTTTTTTAATATTAGTTAATTCAAATAAGAAGTAATGTATTAAGCACCGCGGGTCGGGGAAGTATGCGATTGGATAGAAAATGCAGAAATACAATGGTACAAGAGGTGAAAGTTGTAGCATAATATATGAAAAAAATATAATCTGCAAAAGTAGGCGGAATTAACAGGTACACAATTTGATATTGGGTGAAAATTTGACAAATTTTTTGAACTTTGTTATATTAGGTGCTGTATAAATATTTTATAAAGTAACCTTACATGTTCTAATTGTTGTTAATATAATAATGGATATAAATACCATTGGTGCAGTTTATTTTTGCAGAATAATTGTACAGAGTTTAAAACACAAGGATACATATGACTTGGTGAGCGGATTGAATGTGTGCCAAATACAATATAAAGCACTGTAGTGCTTAAAATGTTTTAACATTGGATGAGTAGTAAACTATTAAAATTTGTAAATTTAAAAGAAGAATATAATGTATTTGGTTGTGAGCTAATAAATCTACACTAATTTTCATGAAAGTGATATTTGGTTGCAACCAATTGCTTGTGAAAGGAACAAAGAATATTAAGAACAGAGAGCTATAATTTGAGGTGCACTTGAGTGTGAAGTCAGGTTGAGAGAAGGAAACTAAGCACTTACAAAAGTTGAGTATCATTAAAAGTATGGTTATAGATATTATGGTATTTGCTAGGTTAGTAAGCATTTAGATATGTAATTAGAACCATAGTTATTAAACTCGATCCGACCCGGCGGTTGAACCGATTGACCTGGTGACCTGAGAATTAGATCGGGTCGAGTCTCTAATTTGACCGGACAAGTAATTGATCCGGTGTTTCAATCGAGACCCGTCCAATTTTTCAATTGATCCGATTTACACTTTTTTTTTTAATTGTGGGTTTTTGTTTTTGAAACAAAATGTATAGGAGTATATGCCTTTGATAAGATTTATAAATTGGATCATATATATATATATAGACTTTACCACTTGCTTAGTTTTTATTTGATAACTAAATATTTTTTTAATAAACTTATTTATTTTTTTATTATACAAGTAATCCCTTTAACTTTTAAATCGACAATATTTGATTAGTTAGAAAATTACTTTATTTTAAAATAAAATAATAATGCTATATTTTTTAAAACAAGCAATATAAATTTTGTTTTATACTTGACTATATTATTTATTTATTTAAAAGTACGATAAAATGAAATTAAATCTTCTATTAATGTCTATGCATTTATTATATATCTTTCTAAGTATAATAATTAATATCTAGAAGCACTTTATTATATTTTTTATATATATTAAAACTATTATTTTTTATTTATAAATATTGAATTAATACTCACCAGTGATTCGGTGATCCAATCCCTCTGTCGAGCTCCTTACCGAACATTAGAGCATATGGAACAATTTATGCCATGCTTTGATATGAAAAACAATCAGAACGACGACGTTTAAACTACCGGCTTTATTTCGACAACCGCCTCAGGTAACCTTTATTAATAAGAGGGTCTAGCTCCAATTTCTTGCCCTCTATAGCCAATTCCCAAATGGGCCGACCGTCGTCCGCTGTAGAAATCCCCCATGAACGGCGTCGTAGCGGTAGAGAATATTCCCCGGACCGCTACGTTTTCGAAGATTCATGGCCTCGCCATCGTACCCGCAATCGCAGCCCCAGCCCTAGCCGAAGCCGCAGCAGAAGTTTTAGCCGGAGCCGTAGTCGTAGTCGGAGCCCAATCTACAACCAGTACTCAAAGCACGACAGGCGCCGTGACCTACGAGCCTCTCCGGATTATTCCTACCCTACCAGAAGCCCTAGGTCTGAAACCCTAAAGTTGGAGAAGAAATACAACAACTACAGCGATACCCGGAAGAATTCCTACCTCGATCGCGATTATAGGAACGGGCGGTATGCGGAGTCGGAATCTGACGAGGAGCTGAGAGGCTTGAGCTTCGAAGACTACAGGAGCCTCAAGCGCCAGAAATTGAGAAAGATGCTGAAGAATTGTATTTGGAATTGTACTCCTAGTCCTCCCAGGAATCCGAACGATCCTGAGGAGGATGAAATCGCGGAAAACAGCGAAGTGGAAAAGGAACTTAGCGAGAAAGATGCAAAAAATCGGGATATTTTGAAATCGGATGCTAAAAGCGAGTCTGAATCTGAGTCAGCATCGGGGTCTACTGACTCTGAATCGGATGATTCGAGGTCCAAGAGGAAGGAGAAGGGGAAGGGGAAGAAATCGAGTTCTAGGCGTAAGAGTAGGAGCTCAAAGTCGGTTTCTGAGACTGAGAGTGAATCAGATGAGTCTAGTGAAGGCTCAGAAGAAGATCATCGTACGAGGGGAAGGAGGAAATCTTCTAGCAGAAATCAGACTAGGCGAAAGAAGAGCAGCAGGAGAAGTAGGAGGAGGAGGAGTAGTAGGAGGAGAAGTTACTCAGATGAAAGTGAAAGCGAAGATGAGAGTGGAAGTGAGGATTCTGATGCTAGTCTATCATCAGGAGATCGGGTGAAGTCTAAAAAGCAGAAGAGCTCTTCCTCTTCCAGGTCCAAACATAACAAGGAGAAGCAGAGGAAAAGTCATTCAGATGAAAGCGAAAGCGAAGATGAGAGTGGGAGTGAGGATTCTGATGCTAGTCCATCATCAGGAGATCGTGTGAAGTCTACAAAGCAGAAGAGCGCAATGTCCAAACGTAGCAAGAAGAAGAGGAAAACAGAATCCGATGACGAGGCCTCATTATCAGAGAAGAGTTCTGATTCTGCAATTGATGCTAAGAGTAAACCTAAGCCTGCAGAGGAAAAGGCGATGTTGAATGAAGTTGATAGTGAGGTGCTTCAGTTTAAGGAGCTTATTGAGTCGAGGAAGAGAGCTGCATTAGAGAATGAGCCAGTGGTTGGGCCGATGCCGTTGCCAAGGGCTGAAGGGCATATTAGTTATGGTGGGGCACTTAGGCCAGGTGAAGGTGATGCCATTGCACAGTATGTTCAGCAGGGGAAGCGTATCCCACGAAGAGGTGAAGTGGGTTTATCAGCTGAGGAGATTCAGAAGTTTGAGACTCTTGGATATGTGATGAGTGGTAGTAGGCATCAGAGGATGAATGCTATTCGTATTAGAAAGGAAAACCAGGTTTATAGTGCTGAGGACAAGCGTGCATTGGCCATGTTTAACTATGAGGAGAAGTCCAAGCGTGAACAGAAGGTTATGTCTGATCTACAGCGTCTGGTGCAGCGCCACATTGGGCAGGATGCTGGTCCATCTCACGATCCTTTTGGCGGGAGGTCCACTGAGGGGGCTGAAGCTTGATTCGAATGTATGATGTTTTATCTATCTCATTGAACTAAACTCTAGTCTTGGCTTCGTCTTCCTTTCCTTTTATTATGTTTGCTTGGATTTGAAATAATGAGTTGTTTTTGGTACTTACCTGGGCATCAGAGTTGTGGGATTGTCTTAATTTAGCACGTAATGTATACTTGTACCATTGTGGAAATTAAATTTTATCTATATATCAGTTACTTTGGTGCATTCATGCTAAACAAATATATGAATCCGTATTTACCATTGCGCCAAAATCCGGTGCTTTCATGCTTAAGGATAAAGATTAGGATGGTTGAATGTGTTTGAGAAGAAATTTGACAGTAGTGTACTCGCATCTAACCTCAAGATGCTACATACCTAAAGGTGCTAGCGGCTGGCTATTTAGCTTGACGTGTAGAAAGATGACTTTAACAACCATAATCTCAAACCATATTGTTGAGGTAAAAGCTTTAATGCATGCTTAAACAATTACATCACCGAAGTTTAAACTGATGGAAATGTCGCATTTACAGAGAGCAGAAAAACCAGCTGTAGGTTTTTGGTAGGTACTTTTAATTTGAGATATAGGATTAGAACACTGCTGCTATGGAGTTGAGTAACAGGAACTAAGCTATTAGACATTAACTACTCTACTCTTCACTAGTATAAAAAGGTTAATGAATCTATACAGAAGATTACGCTCATAAACGTGAGGTTAGCTTCCCTGAGCTGATGGAGAAGTCCAACGGGAAATTGGAAAAGGAAAAATGGACATATAATAATGTAATCGTTCCTTGACTACCATCTTAATTTCAAAAAGAATCATTAGATGACTTTTCATTCATCTCCAACTAAAACAAAGGCAGAATTCTCCGGCATTGGCGAGGAGTCTCTCTCCTTACAGACATTTTCTCGTACGGGTTAGGAGGTCTGGTAGAACCATCTTGGATGCTGCCCGCATTTTTACCCTCCCTCCGTGATCTTAGTTCGTTGACTATGGAGCTCCATCCTTCAGATGGCTGCCTCAGGCAGTGTTTATGGCGAGTAATCCCCTTAGCCATCTGTAAGATCCAAGCAAAATAAATCACGCATGAAGAGTGATAAAAATTGAGTAACAGATTCATAGAAAATCAACCTTGACTCTGGAATGACAAGATAATCTTTGCGTTGAATTCAAAAAGTGCTTCTTCAATATGAGAAATGGTAGAGATTCATTCCCTCGTACACAGAGTTTTGTAGGCTTGTGTTACTAGTTCCACCCATTTTCAACATTTGGGAGGTCCAACTACTCTCTTTTTATTTTCATTTTTTTACATGTTAGATCCTAGTATTCGATTGCCGAGGCAAAAGTTCAGGTTACAAGCTTACCTTCATTTTGTTGTACTTCTCACATTCCTTCATGGATACTTCGGAATGGACCACATTAGGGTCTCCAGTTGTGGCATCCCGAAGATCAGACATGACTTTCAAGTCAGGATTGCAAGGAAGAGATGCAACATGAAACTCTCCGTCACGAGGCTCGGAGAACCTGCAGAAGAAGAGCTGAATTCAGAATTAAAGGACCAGTAATATATTAAGGAATGATTAACTAACTGGTGGTGGTGATGTAAATGAATAGAAAACCAAAATTACAACAACATTTATACCCATGGGGACATTGGCATTCCGAGGATAGTGATTGGCGTCTGGAATGTTGTGATAACCTCTGCTTGCTTCTTTCAGATTGATGTGCCAGGCCATAAGTCATATTGGCATGGACGTAGTACTGTTTTGCTCTCATGAATGCTTGCATCCTTTTACGTACCATGTATCCTCTAAACAGGGCTTGTACCCTCACTAGCGATTTCAACGCCCTGCGAGCCCGCCTTGCCTGATTCGCAACAACTTCCCATTTGTCACAATGTATTCATAGTTACACATGAGAAACAGGAAAACATTACTACTACTACAATTACAACTCTGAATTGATTACCAAGTGACCGCGATACACGCTCTGAATCTTCATGGCAGCCGAGGTTTGGAGGTCCCTGGGTTCAGTGATGAGCCTTCTACACATTGCTACTGCAGCATCTGCGGTGGCAATGACAGCGTTAGCAGCTGCAACGGTGGAGGCTACCATTGCAATTGCCTCCTTGCATTGCTCAGCATTAAGAGATGATGGAGTAGTGGGCATATGGGAAGAAGTTTCTCTTCCTCTCAACCTTTCACCATCTCTTCTGCCATCACCAGATTTGGTACTGGAGATCATGGTGTTCTCTTCATTCTCCTTTTCCTTCTTGTTAAGCCCAAAACAGGGCTTCAACCAACTTGTTATTCTACCCATTTCCTATTCTCCAAAGCAACGACGTAAGATTATTATTATTTTTTTTTTGACTATGAGAGCTGGGAGGTTTGGGTTTCTGAAAAAGCAGAGGACAATGAGCGAAACACTGATGGATGATGGATGGGAATGTGGTTCTCAAGCCTCTTAAAATAGTGAAACTTGCAGTGATCACCGGCTCTGTCCCAACTCGTTTTCCGGACTGGAATGTTGCTAATATTTTGGGATTGCTAATTGATAATATCTTGGGATTGCTAATATTAGGGAATTTAAAAAATTTAAGCAGGAGGGGAAAAAAAATCATAGTTCGGACTAGAATGTTGCTAATATTTTGGGATTGATAATTTCCCACGTTATTAGGGAATTTAAACAGGAGGGGAAAAAAAAGAAACATTTGTTTTTCTCTTCGTCTTGAAACTTATCCAAATTTTCTGATTTCTTTTTTTTTTGGGGTCTAATATACTTACACTACACTTGTACTCCATAGGTGACTAACTATTATTCAAATTTTCTTGTTTACGCTAATCCTAGTAGTTGGACAAATAGTTACTTGTAAATCGTAAAGGAGTGACAGGTTGTTTAAAGTTCAAGCAAGTGAAGCTTGAAAATCAGTTTCATTCATACCATAATTTGCTGGACATTGATTTTAGGAAGCCTGTATACAAAGATAGGAAACAAAATAAAATCAAGAGAATTAAGAAAGCTTAAGGACTTGAAGTCATAGCTTTGATCAAACTCAACACACAAGAAATATCCCAGCACCCCCTTTATTTCACAGTGATAAGCGGACTCAAAGAGTGATAACAGCAAAGCTTACATTTGAAATTGGCACCTGGGTTTCATAAGGTAAGAGCACCCAGTTTCTTATGCAATACATTAGGCAGCAGCAATTTCAAGAAAAGCACACGTTATGGGCTCATGTAAGTGTTGCAAAAATTGCTCTTAAAGGGTGCAACTCTATCAACTTGGCGAGTAGCTTGAATAGGGGTGTCAACGAATCGAATCGAGCTCAAATAGTAGGCTGATCGAGTTCGAGTTCGACGAAGTGTCTAAAGCTCGCGATCGACGAATATCAATGTTGCATGCTCGAATTCGATTCGTAAGACAATCGTGAGGCTCGAGCTCGTGCTCGAAATTGCTCGAATTCGAACTCGAGCTCGAACTCGAGCTCTATTAAATACTGTGCCCGTTTATAAAAGGCTAAGCTGAACCAAACAATCTGCAATTCTCTTAGTAAGCAGAATTTGCTCTTTCAATCAGTCTTTTCATCTGTCATTTGGATTCGAAAATTCATGCATTCCCACGGAAATGTACAAAATCAAAAATTTCAAAATCCAAACTCATCCATATGATTGAGAGTTTGAGACAAACCAGTCTTAAAAATATCAATTTAAAGTCCAAAGCATCAAACTGTCAACACTTTTCAGCCGATATGCCAACCAATATCCAAATTCATCCGTATTTTAACATCAAAACTAACATCTAAATTCAGAGATAAGTCACACGACCAACATCCACCACGTCACACAAACAGAAAAAACAAAGACAAAGTGTCCATTCAAGTTAAAAAAGTGAAACAAATTTTGCAATTAAAGCACTAAAACAGTAGCATGTTGTCCATTCCACAATAATCCTTTCCAGCTTTTGCTTATGGATTCCAAATTTTCAACTCCAGGCCCTACATAACATAAATAATTTAAGTAGTTAAATAGTAGTGGTAAAATCTAAAATAAGATATTTGAAGAGGAATCGAAGTATTAAACACAAACAATGTACCTTTCCAATTATCACATTCAATTTATGGGAAGTAGAATCTCTTTTGCTGCCTTCACTTTCTGCAAAATAATAATAATAATAATGGAAGATGATCTACTTGGCACATGAAATCAGAACTGTATAGTTTCTCAATGAAATCAGAACTGTATAGTTTGCAATGATACAAACTTGGCACAGTTCTAATACTATGCGACCAGAATACTTTCATACTCATTGTCAGCAGTACCCTTCAATTCTTCATACAGGTTTTCATTTTTTTTTCACTTCTTCAAAACTATAATGTACAATCCTCTTGCCACAGCTTATTAAATTGCTGAATTAATTGCAGCCTGTAGTTAGTTCATCCCAGTAGTTGAACATTTTTAACTAGTACAGCAAATTCCTATAATACAAGGAAATTCAATAATGAAGATAAAAAAAAGTTATACTTAACAAACCTGAAAATAATCAAGAGGGTTAAAAAAGAGCTATAGCAGGCATTGCACCAGTCATAGATCATTTTAAGTTGGTTTCTTTTCTTTTTCTTCCAAGAGTTAATAAAGATTGAGAATAAAATTAACACAAGTTGCATTTTGACTAATTCAGCACAATACAAGCGTAGCTTCGATTGTTACAGTTAGAACATAACCATTTTGCCTAACAGAGCATCTAAGGACAAAAGGGAACCTACATGTCGAACTACAAATTTACAGGAGCTATTAAACATGTGCTGTGGGTACATCATTTGCCATATTTGTATGAGCCCTTGTGTTAAACTTTCTGCGTTTAGGCTTGGGTTTTTATGGACCTTGTGCTATAACACTATCCCCAATATCAAGCGATGTCATACACTTTAAATGCACTTCAATAAAATTATTATTATTCTAGCCCACTGCCTTTATATGATTTAGGCAATTAGCATACTGGACTTACTAACCATTGCCCACAGATTACGGTAATAAGAATTTATCACACCACCATAAATTCGTTTACTTCTAAATATTTACTGAAATGAACAGATAATTTCCCATTTCTAACTTTCCTAAACAAGAAGTGAATCAGAATTTTTTTTTTTTTTTTTTTTTTTCAGAAAGCTACAAATTTTATAAGTGCGGAGTTTCTCACTTCGAGCTATTTCAGATAATTCTTTAACCATAGGCAGTCTCAACTCTCAATTAGTATTCATAAGGTAAAAGCTAAAATGCACGACAGCTCAGGTCACATTGAAGCAAACGAAAAAGAAAGTGTAGTTACTTAAGGATCACATCTTACCTGCTGCACGCCTGCACCTGCTTCCAAGATCCAAGCTTCCGCTCGCTGCACGGCTGCACCTGCCGCACAACCACTTCCAATCGGCGGATTATGACAACAGCAAAATGAAACGGCTGGTGTTAGCAACCCAAATGGGTTTGATTTCGAATTGGAATTAGGGATTGAGGTGAGGAATGGGGATTGAGGAATGGGGGTGAGGAAGCTCTCGATTCTGAAAGAAAGAAGACGGCGGACAAAGATTGAAGCTGCTTGACGGCTTGACCTAATTAGAGTATTAGACTCTAATATGTGAATTTTTTTTTTTTAGAATTATCTGAAAAGACAAGAATAGCCCTATTATATTTTGAATTTTAATAGGTAAAACATGTAATTAAGCTTACAACAATATATATCTAAGTAATTTTATAAATATAAAATTATATATATTTAAATATACTTTAAGCTCGAAAAGCTCACGAGCTTATCGAGCATAACATTTTTAGGCTCGAATTCGATTCGTTGGCATATTCGAATAGTTCGAGATTGACTCGAGCTCGATTTGACCGAGCTCGAGCCGATCATTTTAACGAGCTGCTCGTGAACTATTCATGAGCAGCTCGATTCGTTGACACCCCTAAGCTTGAACTCCTCCGCTTCATAATCTGAACAATTCATCATCTGCCACTGCCAATTTCAAACACCTGTCCAGATATCTTGGTCCAGGAGATCATAATGCAAGATTGTGTTCCTGCATAGTAGGACAAGACATTTAGCAAAGAAGTTCACGTTGGGTGTATTAGTAGTATATGCAGCTCCCTCTCTCTTTTGGTTCACACACATTAAAACAGGCAACCAAATTTAAGAGTGACTTCTTCTCGAGGACACTTGGGTATTAAACACAAAAGCACATGGTAGTGGCAATCAGTGGTTTTTATGTTAACAAGTGGATTTTGTTTGGAAGATGTCTTGACTATTCTGTTCAATAAAGAGAAGCCTCCAAGCATCAAAAGTTGTTTTCAGCCACTAAAATTAACCTCGGAGGACTAATTCAGGCTTGACTGGATCATATCAAAAACCACAGATGTAGCACAATTGATGCAGCTTTACTATTGGGACTAGAAGTCTAAACATACTAATGCGGAAATGTAGATAATAAAAGAGCAGACGTCTGGTTCTGATAATGTAATGTGAGGATTTGAAGGAATCCAAGAATACCTTATACCTGGAACTGGGATGGTCCTTAAACCCACGACTTATAGAGATGAAAACAACATCCTGACTGCCAACTGCTTGTAAGACAAGTAAGAACTACAGCTTATCATTCTTTGTTCCTTATGCCTTCTTTAAAGAACTAATAATGTGATAGAATTTTCTGCGAGTGAGTTAGATCATATATATCACCATCACGCTAATGCAACTGATCTATTATTGGTTGTGCACTTATGTCATCTGGTAATCAGATATGTCGTGACTTATTATGCGAATTCTTGGCACAACATAACAACTGAAGAACCTTATCAGTTTGGTGTAACATGCAATTAATCCTTCCAACAAAGTCTCAAAGAGTTAACAAAGTACAAATCAATCTCATATACAAATCAGAAATAGTGAAATTTACTTGTGGTTGAGTCCAAGTGTATCATCCATTCTTCCTCAGGCATTATAATTCACAAAACACCATCCCTGATGGACAGCAGTAATTTGCTTATAGTGTCACTTTAAACTAAATCGTACAAGCAGTTAAAAACAATATGTATAGTCCGCCTTGTGGCTTATAGATCAAAGTAATATGTAACTAACACAAATTTTCATAAATTATAAAGTCATCGGCAAGTCAGCGAAAGAATCGAATACTAATAATTGCAATTTCATGATAAGAAAAAAAATCAAAATTAACCACCAGAGAAAGAAGAGAAAAGAAATCACAGCATTTTTAAGCACGCTTATGATGTATGTCAGAAATACATGTAAGCAAAACCAGAACTTTCAGAATTATCCTAAAACATTCAAAATGTTCAGTTGCCCAGAGTTAAGTGCTGTTTTGTCCAAAAGATAAGATTGGTAGTATTTCTGCACAAAGAAGGATCTTTCATATTTCAGAAAAATCATTGATAATTTTCAGCAGAAAATTGCAGGAAACACTTAAGGAAGTGATTAGCAAGTGCTAATACATTTCATATTATACATGTACGAATTTAAAATCTTGCATTGCAGCTTCATGAGCATTTCTACCAAAAGGAGAGGGGAAAAAAAAGGTAGCTCAGCACGTCCAAAATAGTACATGATGAGATCGTCCACATACCTTTCCAGGCTGTGTCCCCAGATGCTTGATCACAGGACGCATGTGCTACCAGCAAAAAATCATAAACATTGTGTTTTATAGAATCTTGATGTCTTTCTAGGTTTAGCACAGTTCTCTCTACAGCTCCCCGATAAGGCCATTCAAAGGATCTGATGTAAACTATTTTACACCATACCTGCAGTAATTCCAGCTTCTTAACTGCCAGATGCAGGGAAAAAAAATTACAAGTGTAACTCCGTGTACTTTACATCAGATGAATCTTTCTTTCTGACAGCCGACAAAAGGAGCATAGGAAGCCTAATCATTGGGTGAGTTTGTGCAAGTTAGGGATTTGGAATCTGATATACTAAACGAACCAATGGCCTTGTCAATTAGGCAATTTATCTCAAAGTTCTGCATACCAGTAGTAATGCCATCCTCCTCTTCATGTCAAGCATCTATCAAACCCATCTGACAAGTCTGTGTCCGGGTCTAGCTCTTGCAAAAGCGTCCAACTTCCACACGTCATCTAGTTTCCATCTCGCAATATGGCTATCAGATCTGAATATAAATCAGAACTAGAGCAAATTTGCATCTCTTCATCTGTAGAAACCAGCCCCTGATGTTCCTGATTTCTTGATGACTCAATTAAAGGAACAGACCTCAACAGATCAGAACTTGGGCTAATTTCCATTTCTTCATCTCCGTGAACCTGCTTTTGATTTTCTTGACTTGTTGATGACTCAGCCAATGGAACGAATCTCGAGCCCTTAGAAGCTAGGCCCCTTTTCATCAAAGTACTGAATAGCAACTTGGACTCTTCAGTTCGACCTGACTCACATAAGCCACTCAGAACCATCTCATGCACAGCAAAATCGGCAATAACTCCTTTCTCCTCCATAAGTTTTAAAAATGAGAAGGCTTCACCTACTTTTCCTTGTTTACAATATGCATCAATCAAAGTATTGAACGTGCCACGGTCAATTTCAAATCCTTTATGGTTCATTTGAGTGACTAGTTCTTGTACCACCTCAATTTTTCCAACCTTACAGAAACCACAAACCAAAATCCTGTATGTGTCAGCATTTGAACCAATACCCCTCTTATCCATAATACAGAAGAACGAAAATGCTCGTTGTACATTATCCAATCTACAATAGCCTGCTATAATCAAATTACATGTGTACACATCCATCTTGAATCCCTTATCAAGCATCTCAAAAACCATCCTTTCAGAATCTTTAACTCTACCGGAACTTGAAAATCCATCAACTAAAAATTTGTAAGTCTCAACACTGAATTCCACGCCTTCTCTTCTCATTAACTCCAACGTCTTATCCAATTCGTCAAAATTCCACCTCTTGGCACAAGCATCCACCAATGTATTACACGTAATTATATTAGGCCTTATTCCATAACCGACCATTTTCTCAACTAATTCTCTAGCCCTTCTAATCTCACCACTCTTACACAGGCCATCAACAACAACTGTCAACGAAAACACCGAAATCTCAATTCCAGACTCTACTATTCGATAAAAAAACTCGATTCCCAACTCCAACTGATCACATCTCGTTATTTCGATCAAAAGTATAGTGCAAGTTCTCTCATTTATCTCAACACCATTATTTCTCATATAATCAAATGTCTGCGTAGCCTTATTGAACTCTTGGTTATCAGAGTAAACTTTAATCATCAGATTGAAAACTTTAGCACGAATAAAAGGCTTATAACAGTTATTCTGAAAGAATGAAGCAATAGCAGAAAATGGGCACCTGCCATTCTCATGAAGAATCAAGAATGCCCTCAAAAGATCCTCAGCATCCTCAAACTTTCTTGATTTGACAAGCCTGCAAAGAAGGGTCAAATGGGTCTCAATACTGAGCTGAAAAGAAAGTAAAGCTTGGTTTTTCACAAGGCAATTGAAGAAATCAAGGCATTTGGGAATTTGTATACGAGGGTCAGAGAGAATGAGGTGGACAAAGTTGGAGGTAAGCTTGGAGAGGAGATTGGTGGTGGTTGCTGGGATGGGTTGAAAAGTTGAGGTGATCAGAATTGCGGAAATAATGGTGTCTGCAATTTTGGCTTTGGGGTTTTGAGAAGGGTTTGGGAGTTGGCATTTTTTAACAGTTCTGAGGTTCTGGAGGAGTTTTTGGAGTGACATCCTCCTCCGTCCTCCCCAGTATTCCTGGTTGGATTTTGTAGGAGGAGGTGAATGAATTTGGTGGGCCTCAATTGCCATTTTCATTTTTTTCAACTGTGCAATGGATGGGCTTGTTTGCTTATATCCGTGACTTGTTAGGAAGCAGAGCCCACTTTACATTCAAATGATAACCCAAAGAGAAATTCATGTTCAGATGACAAAATACTTGACTTGGTCAGATCTCATATGATCCCACGGTTCCTTTGGATTCATTATATTTAATCATATAAATTTTATTAAGTACCCAGACTCATGTACGGATGTGATAGTAATGAAGGATTTGTGAGAATTTGATTGATGGACTTTACTGCGTCTTTTGTAGATGATGATCCTTTTGTTTTTGTGTGGTGTTGTGGTTGGGGAGGGGGAGTAATTATTAAAATGTCTTGAATCAGATCTTCGACCTTCGCTGAGCTGGGATTTTGGGCCTAATTTTTGGGTCCAATCCGTTTTGATTATTTGGTTGTATATATATACCTTATATCCATTCTATACAAAATATCTGATATATTCTTAACCCTAATAAAATCTGATTTTTCCCAAATTTGTTCTTGCTTGTTCTTGTTTGTTCTTCCGTTCCGCTGTATCTGTTTTAACAAACTGGTATCAGAGTTCTAGGTTCGTCCTAGGGCTCAGATCACGCAACAACATGTCTGCTTTGAATATCAAGATCGACAAGTTCACCGGGAGAAATAGTTTCAGTCTATGGCAGATCAAGATGCGGGCTCTGTTAAAGCAACAGGGTTTATGGAGTCCGCTAACGAAGAAGAAATCGGATTCCGTTGATGCAGAGTCAATGAGTTTGGAGGAAAAGGCTCACTCGACAATCATGCTATGCCTGGCAGATGATGTCATCACTGAGGTCGCCGGTGAAGAAACTGCTGGGGGTTTGTGAGTTAAACTTGAGAGTCTCTATATGACGAAATCTTTAACCAACAAGTTGCTCCTAAAGTAACGTCTGTTCGGTCTGCGTATGCAGAAAGGTACTCCTCTTCGAGAACATTTAGATCAATTAAATACGATTTTTCTTGAGTTGCGTAATATTGATGTTAAATTGAGGATGAGGATGCCGCGTTGATTCTGTTAGTGTCTCTACTGTTATCGTATGAGAATTTTGTTCAGTCTTTTATTGGCGGTAAAAATACAGTGACTTTAGAAGAAGTAAGATCAGCGCTGCATAGTAGAGAGTTGCGCCATAAGGCGGCTGGTAATGTTACAGATAATCAGGCTGCTAGGCTAGTTGTCAGCAGTGGTAAAGGAAAATTAGGAAAAAAGAAGTTCGGAAACAAGAAGCAGTTCTTTAAAGGTCCCAAGCTGGATGATGTCTGTAACTACTGCAAGGAAAATGGTCATTGGAAATCTGATTGTCCCAAGAAGAAGAAAAAGCAGGAAAAACAACACACTTCAGCTTCAGTTGCAGAAAAGGAAGCGGAAAATTCAGAAGAAGACCTGGCCCTAATTGCAAACGAACCAACACATCACTCTAATGTGTGGGTTCTTGATTCTGGGGCGTCCTATCACATGTGTCCAAATAGGGAATGGTTTACAACATATGAGCAGATAGATGGCGAAAATGTCGTGATGGCTAATAGCACTGTCTGCAAGGCTATTGGGATCGGTTCGATTAAGATCAGGACACATGTTGGGAAAATTGCCACACTGAACGAAGTCAGACACGTTCCCAAAATGACAAAGAATCTGATATCACTTAGTACTCTTGACAGTAAGGGTTTCAGGTTCAACAGAGGAAGTGGAGAGTTGTGCATCAGTAAAGGTTCATTAGTGGTTCTCAAAGGAGTTAAGCATGGCACCCTGTACATCTTATAGGGTTCTACGCTAACAGGTTCTGCCGCCGCTGCTGTTACATCTTCTGAAGATCGCAGGTCTGATATGACCAAGCTGTGGCACATTAGGCTTGGTCATATGAGCGAAAGGGGGATGCAGATTTTGTCTAAACGTGATCTTCTAGAAGGCCACAAGGTCACCGATCTTGGATTCTGTGAACATTGTACTTTCGGTAAACTACATCGCAGAAAGTTTGGGAAGGCAATTCACAGGACAAAAGGCACACTTGATTACATCCATTCTGACTGTTGGGATCCTTCACGAGTTGAGTCTTTGGGAGGCTGTTGGTATTTTTTATCCATGATTGATGATTATTCAAGGATGACTTGGGTAATCGTTATGAAGGAAAAATGTGAAACTTTCAAGAACTTCAAACAATGGAAGGCCTTAATGGAGAATTAAACTGGAAAGAAGATCAAAAGGCTGTGAACTGATAATGGTCTGGAATTCTATTCAAAGGAATTTGATGAGTTCTGCAAACATGAAGGAATTGTTCGACATCGCACAGTTCGACACACACCACAACAAAACGGTGTAGCAGAACGCATGAATCAGACACTTCTAGAGAGAGCACGGTGTATGCTCTTCAATGCTGGATTGCCAATGAGGTTCTGGGCAAAAGTAATGAGCACAGCCTACTTCTTGATCAATCGTGCACCTCATACAGGTATAGACTACAAGATACCTTACGAAGTGTGGTCTGGTATGTCCCCTACTTACTCAAATTTGAAGGCTTTTGATTGTACTGGATATTATCATGTCAGTGAGGGCAAACTAGAATCAAAGGCTAAAAAGGGAGTGTTTCTGGGATATGGAGAAGGGCTTATAGGGTATAGAATCTGGTCACCCTCAGAAAAGAAAGTTATACTTAGCAGAAGTGTAATTTTTGATAAAAACTCTATACTTAACCCTCTTGTGAAGACCTTTATTGAAGAAAGTGCAGGTGTTGATAAACAGGTGGAGTTACAAATCATTCAAAATGGTTTTGAATCACAACAGCAATTTGATGATCATTAACAGCTATCCTTTGAAACTGAACCTCCTGCAAAAGTAGTCTCCAAAACCTGCATTAGCAGAAAGGTTGGCACCTATATCCCATACTACGTCAGAAACTCAGTAGCACGATATTGCTTATGATCGTGCAAGGAGAGTGGGAGTACGACCTCCCAGCAGGTATTGGGATTTTGTAGGTTATGCATTTCAGGTTGCTGAGGAAGTGGATTCCCCTGAGCCCTCTACCTATAGAGAAGCTATTTCAGGCAGTGAGTCAGCTCAATGGCTTGCTGCAATGGGTGATGAAATGGAGTCGTTACACAAGAACGGCACTTGGGAATTGGTCAAACGGCCAGCAGAGAGAAAGGTTGTGACTTGCAAATGGGTCTTTAAAAGGAAGGAAGGAATTTTTCCAGCTGAGGGCATCAAGTATAAAGCACGTGCTATTGCAAGAGAGTTCCCTCAAAGAGAAGGAGTAGACTACAATGAGATTTTCTCACCAGTGGTTAGACACACTTCTATCAGGGTGCTACTAGCAATGGTTGCACATCAGGACTTAGAACTTGAGCAGCTAGACATGAAGACAGCTTTCCTTCATGGAGAGTTAGATGAAGAAATTTATATGACTCAACCAAATGGATTCCTTGTTCCGAAAAAAGAAAATTATGTATGCAAGTTGAAGAAATCATTGTATGGATTAAAGCAGTTTTCAAGGCAGTGGTACAAAAGATTTGATGGCTACATGATTGAGCTCGGCTACAACAGAAGTCAGTATGATTGCTGCGTATATCACAACAAAGTTGAAGATGGTTCGATGATCTACTTGATTCTGTATGTAGATGATATGCTCATAGCTGATATACAGAAGTTGAAAAATCTTCTCAGTGCAGAGTTTGAGATGAAAGATTTGGGTGCAGTACAGAAAATTCTGGGAATGGAGATTTTCAGGGATAGAAGTCTGAAGAAACTTTTCTTATCACAGAAGAGCTATATTGAAAAGGTACTATCCAGATTTGACATGTCTACAGCAAAGTTCTTGAATACTCTGAGTGCACGAATGCTCAACTATTAGTTACACTCGCACCACAATCAGAAGTCGAGATAGAGTATATGGCTAAGGTTCCCTATTCTAGTGCAATGGGCAGTTTGATGTATGTCATGGTCTGCACTAGACCTGATCTGGCACATGCAGTCAGTGTTGTTAGCAGATTTATGGCTAATCCTAGGAAGGAACATTGGCTGGCTGACGGGATTTTTATATCAATGCAAATTTAAATTTGATTTTTATACCCGTTAGCTGCAAGTATACAGGCCAAAATTGTAATGTAGGGTATGTATCGGGTCTATCCCACGAGAAGCAATTTAAACAATTATTAAGCACTTATTTTCTCTATTATTTAGACTATTGAATGAATTTGAGCAGAGAAATCATTTTACAAATGTCTACAAATCTGTTCTGCAATTCTAATTTAATAAATGCTAATTGCTAATGGTGAAATTTCACTCAAGAAAGAATCTAGGGATGTAGATTCCACTTATGGCATAAACAACACCAATGAATGGATTTATCTCTTGTTATTATTCTTGTTTAACCAGAGATTCATTTCCAAAATTACCAAATCTCATTCTCATGATGAAATGGCCTAGAGTAGTTTAGTTTTCCCTATTTTCATGGTGAAATACTAATACTCCTCTGTTTTCTTTCATGAAATGCTAAGAAATCAACTTAAGTGTATCTTTATTTTTATGAACATACAACTCAAGCTCTACTCATGTGTTTCCATTGTTACTATCAATTCTCATTGAACAATAACAACTATAAACATGCTATTGGTGATCAATCAATAACAAGTAATCACAGCTACACAAGTAGACAAGTTAATATAAGATATAACAAGTGTAAATCACATTCAATTCATATTATTTAGCCATAAGTTTCATCTACTCCCTAGATAAAGAAAATTAGCTACTCATGAATGATTTAACAATCAAACTCACAAGTTTATTAATGCAAAATATCATAAAGTACAAGTACAAGAAAGATAAAAGAAAGCTTAGCCAATTGATGGTGAAACCCTCCAATTTCTGCTATGTTCTTGTACAAGATGATTAGAAGTGAAAACTCCAAATGCTTCTTCAAGAACTCCTAACTAGAGAGAAACTAGTTACAAGAACGAAAACTAACTACGTAAGGTCTTCTCTGCTTCTTCCCTGTGTTTCTGCATAAAAGATGGTAGAAAGTCTATTCCTCTCACTTCATAATTTCCTGCACTCAGATTTTGTAAAAAGAAGTCAAAGATATGATATTTTCTTTTGTCTACAACTCATTTGGTCTTCTCTTTTGTTGCAGAAGCATGTGCCACCAATTTCTGTCCCTCAAAATAGCTGAAAAAGTTGTGAGAAAGGTAGAGAAAAACGGCTATGCCACTTGATGAAGAGAGAGACAGATCCAGATCCGAGATTCGGACCGAGGGGTGAAAATGGATCCGAACTCGGATCTTCAGGATCCAAGGACTTCCTATGATGGATCCGAGGTCGGATTGTTTGATCTCGAATACACTCCTCCAGAAGTACAAACGATGGCTCGAATCTCTCTTTGATCTCACGGATCCGAGCTCGGATCCGTGCCATTGAATTTTCAGTTTTTCATTTCTTTCCTTTTTTTTATTTTTGCTCCTAGTTTCACTTGTACTTTATCCTCAGGTCAATTCTTACAATTCCTTCATCTTGTGCATGAATTTCATATATCCATATCCTTCATATTTTCACAAAATTAACACATTAATCCACTTATTTATCAAGTTTTGAGCAATTAAATAATATTTAATCAATTATCATCAAAAGAGTTCAAATATGATTTTAATTTCCTCAAAACATACCACAAGTTCATACCAAATTTGTACAAAATATGCGTTAAATATTCACTTATCACTGGCCGTGAAACGAATTTTTCGGTACTTGAGGGGTACATCTGATGTTGGTCTCATCTATGGAGGTGATACAGAGTGTTTGGTCACAGGCTATTCAGATTCTGATTATGCTGGAGATGTTGATAGTAGGAGGTCGATGACTAGTTATGTTTTCACTCTTGGGCATTCTGTAGTTAGTTGGAAAGCAACTCTACAACCTACAGTGACTCTGTCCACTACTGAGGCAGAGTATATGGCACTGACGGAGGCTGCTAAAGAGGAATTTGGTTAAAGGGGCTGGTTGGAGATCTTGGCCTACATCAGGATTAGACTAATATATATTGTGATAGTCTCAGTACAATATGTCTCGCCAAGGATCAAGTTCATCATGAGAGGACTAAACACATTGATGTCCGATATCACTTCTTGAGATCTGAGACAAGGATCAAGGTGAAGAAAATTGGCACTGCTGACAATCCTACAGACATGTTCACCAAGCCGGTTCCTCATAGTAAGTTCAAACATTGTTTGGACTTGCTAAATGTCCTAAGTTTCTGATACCCCTTATGGGCATCCTGATGGTACTTAGAGACAATTCTGATGGTAAAAGAAGACTCTGAGTACGTTTGGCACTTCATTAGTGCGTCTGTTACATCTATTTTTGAGAAGATTAAAGTCAAGGTGGAGATTTGTTGAAATGTCTTGAATCAGATCTTCGACCTCCACTGAGCTGTTCGGGGTTTTGGGCCTAATTTTTGGGTCCAATCCGTTTTGGTTATTTGGTTGTATATATATATCTTATATCCATTCTGTACAAAATATCTGATACATTCTGAACCCTAATAAAATCTTATTTCCCCCAAATTTGTTCTTGCTTGTTCTTCCTTTCCGTTGCATCTGTTTTAACAGTAATTTTAGAAAGCTCTCTTGAGGTTTCTAACAATTTCATTCGCTTCTCCTAAGGTTTGTAAAATAACACTAACCTCCCCTATAGTGTCGTATTAGGGAAAAATTAGTCATATACCCTGACATATTACGTCCTATTGGAAATTAACATTTGGCAATTAAGTAATTAGGGCACCAATTAACTGTTAGTAATTAATTAATGAAAATAACTGTTGGAGATTTTTTTAAATGATGAACAGTAACTTGCAATTACAAAATGGTGTTAATTGATGTACTAAATATTTGTTCACTCCCAAAAATTGATACACCAAAAGTAATTTATCTGGACTTTTTGTACTCTAAAAAATGTTCATAGTTGCCTTGCAATTACACTTGCAATATTTGTTCTTGATGCTAAAGAATGTGGGAGAATTTTACGATTTCCTCCTTGATTTGGTTACCAAAACTTTAATTTCATGGGAGGTTAGTGTAATTTTACAAATCTCAAAAGAGTTTAGTGAAATTGTTAGAAATCTCATGGGAGGTTTCTAAAATTATTCCTCCCCCTTTTTTCATATATAATGGATCTTTTATTCCACATTTTTTTAGTATAAGTGGAAGGTTTTGAACTCGAAATCTCTCAGTTATACTCTCTCTCTCTCTCTCCGTACCGTCCAACTCATCTTTTTTCCCACTTTTTATCCCACCTTTTATTACGTTGCCAAGTTTTTTTTTTTGTAATATTCCATTTAAATTTTTTCAAAGTTAAAAAACAAAAAACGACAATAAGAAAAAAGTACAGCGCAAATTGCTATATTTTGTTTTTTCAGTGAATTATATACTCTTTTTTTTTTGTAAACCTAGGACTAGTTATGGGAACCTTTTTCTTAATAAAAGTTTGAGTTAAAATGGAATTCTTATGAATGAGACATGGCAGCACAATAGAAGATCGGAGAGGCATGGTATAAAAGTGGGAAAGAATATTAGGGTCCTTTTTTGCAGTATTCTACTCTCCTCGAGCCTTAGGGTTAAATAATGGGGAGAAAAGGCTTGTAAGATGGTGACTGGTGAGTGGGCATGGAGGTTCAAGTTGTTTGGTCCTAGCTTCTTTTGTGCCCCACAAAAAGGCTTTTTTCCTGTGATGCATATTATGAACAACGTTACAAATGTGTCAATTTGTACTTCTGCTTTCCTTCACGCCAAATGTTTAAGAAGATGCTTTATACAAAGCTAATTCCCCCATTTGGAAAACACTCTAGACATGTTTTGTAGTATATTTTTTAACGCGCTTTGTAGCGAATTTGCACATTTGGAAAAACACGTCTCTAAATAAGGTCTTATTTAGCAAGCAAGTTTTTGATCAAATTTGTCTGCTATAAGTTTTTTAACAACTTTATCTACAGTAATTTCAAAAAAACTTCTCAAAAATTTTAAACTATACACTTCGAAATATTAAAAAATTTACATACTTCAAAAATTTGTAATATCTTTTTTAACTCGCTTTGTAGCGAATTTGCACATTTGGAAAAACACGTCTCTAAACATGTTTTAATCTGTATCTTTGCAATGGTGAACTTCTAATACATACTTTTGAACTTCGTTCTGTGATTGTACTCTTCATCAGAATTTGAACCATGCAATGCATTTTTTTTAAAACAAAAAAATTCCTGGAAGAGAATTGGTAATGTGCACTAATTTTTTTTTTGGACTAAGAGAAAACAAAATAGCTAGTTTTGGAGCAACATAGTGACTTACAAATTAGACTCTAAATTTTTCCCTTTGAAGCGCTTCATTTTTTTTTATTTTTTTTGGGGGAAATTATTCATGCTTCATCTTTCTGAAACATCAGCTTAATTTTTATTGGTTCACTAATCAAATCTCCAAATGAATAGATGCCTCAAGCTTTTATCTCTTTAAAAACAAAATAGGTTAATTACCATCTTCACCCCAAAATAGAAACTAAATCGGTTTTTGTTGCTATTTGTCTACTATATATATCTTCAAGAATCCTCCTCGGTCAGGAGCCACCGAAATGCAGTCAGCTTCTGTACAACACAGTTTTGCAACTAATGGAGCATGACATGGATGCACCATTTTTAGCAAATACACAAATACAATAGATATACAATATATGCAACATGATATCAGCTGGCTTAACCCCTTAATTAGGACAAATTTGAACACCATTCATGTCCTTAGAGCTCTTAATCTGTAGCTGAATCTTATGTTGGAAATAGTAGCCAAACAAGGAGTGGTGTTGGACTTCAGTTAATCTTGGGAGTTGGATCGAACCAATATAATGTGGTTAGACATAATGACGGTGATGACAAACTGACTAATTAAAGATGGCCCTTGTATGGATGGAGGGTAATCGTTTTGCCATTCTTTTGGCTGGAGTCAAAACAACTTTGTGATAAGTGGTGGAGAAGATGCTCTTTGTCCAAAATCACATTCATCTTCTCTTCTTTTCTCTCTAATTTTCACCAGACCCCTGCTAGATTTTATCTTGTTTGTACCATTAGATTTCTTGACTATGACTCAAATGGTCATTCACTTGCCATTTATACGCACATTGCATGGCATCTAGGACCACTGAGAATAGCAGGACCAGTTGTAGTACTACTACTATTAGCTTTCATTTCAAAGTTGTCGATGAGATCATATAGCTTTACCTTTTTTTTTTTTTTTGTTTCACATATGAAATTAATTATTTTCTCAAGTAAAATAGATTCTTGATTGGCTATAATTTCTCAGGCGAATGGTCATCTTTCAGAGAGAACCCCCTTTCATTCATCAGGATGCAGACCAGTAACGTGGCTACCCCTTGGTTTCTTAGCCTTTAAATCCCATCTGAGCTCTGCGATGTTATTCCTCTTGCCCGTCTTCTTTAACAATGCGACAATGGCCTATCTACTACTTTCCTTTCACCTTGGACTTGAACAGATTTGTTGACTGCTCTTTGGACGTGATAGTCAGCAGAATGAATTGATGGAAATGATACTGAATACCAGAACTTGAACTCTTTCTTGGCATCTCTTAATAACTTCGGTAATATCATCTCAAGATCAACAGGGTGATAGAAAATGCATAATGTCTTTAGGGCAAGCAGAAACAGGATGATTAACTTCTGTTTCCAGTTACATGTAACAAATGATAGCTTTGTTTTAAACTAGGGATGGTAACAAAAAGCATATCAGTGATTGGTCGCCATGCCTAAATAAAGATAAGAACCAATATTACTGGATCCAATGTTCATGCTAAAACTATTCGATTGTCTTCCAAATAGAGCAAGTGTTCCTACATTTATAAGTGGAGTAGGTTGTTCTAAGTTAAGGAGTGATATCAAGTCAAGGAACGATTTGAAAGAATATTAATCAATAATTTTCAAATATTATGAGAAGATTTATAGATAAATAAAGTAGTCATATATATATGTATGTATGTATGTAAATGTATAGATTTTTTTGGCAGAATGTAATGTACGATTTACAATGTATTTTCGCTTTTGTTGCTTTTGGACAGTTTATGGCGCTTTCACCTTTTAAAAAGAAATCATCACATTTTCAAAACAATCGAAATGAATCTTGACCCCTCTGTGTGTGTGTGTGTGTGTGTTTTTTTAAAAAAAAAAAATTCCTTGTTTAGTGTAGGAGAAGAATATTCCCGATTGGAGTAAAAGAATTAGTTTGGTCAAATAAGAAATTGGTCCTTCAGTATGTTATTCCTTCTTGTTGAAACCCTTCTTCAGTTTCTTTCTTGATGTGGTTTCCAATTCTTACATTCTCATGAAAGGACCAAATCATCAAGTTGA
This sequence comes from Coffea eugenioides, assembly GCF_003713205.1. Lineage (NCBI taxonomy): Eukaryota > Viridiplantae > Streptophyta > Magnoliopsida > Gentianales > Rubiaceae > Coffea > Coffea eugenioides. The sequence goes on along the minus strand of NC_040035.1, from coordinate 43,471,641 downwards.
AATGAATCAAATTGATCCCTACGCACTCCTAATGGAATGAAATTGATCACATGAAAACACTGAAAATAATCGAATCCCAGAAACGTAATTTGCAAATTTCACATGGGGTAAATACTTGGAACAGTTGTCAAGAAATTTTATATATGCATCTCGAATGATTATTTTGTTTTGTAAGCCCATTTTAAACAAGTTTAAATTAAACAACCTTAAATCCTGAAACTTGGAACTGTGATAGAATAGTAATTCTTTAATAAATTGAAATTATTCTATACACTAATGTTGCACTATAGTTGATTTTCTATTTGTTAACCCTCCCATCCCTTCTCGTACCCTTTTCATCCCTAATTGCAATTCAAACTCTGAATTTAGCAATGACAAAAAACTTTTAGGACTTCCTCTTAACCACTGAATCATCCCTTCTCGTACCCTTTTCATCCCTAATTGCAATTCAAACTCTGAATTTAGCCATGACAAAAAACTTTTAGGACTTCCTCCTAACCACTGAATTGACCCATGTTTACCGGAGTCGAATGATGAGAGTCACATTCCATGCAATGAAGAAGAAAGAAAGACACTAAAGTGATACAATTTACAGAAATCCAAGAACTAAAGATCCTCATTTTCTGCTTAAAAAGTACAAATACTTGTTTTTTCAGCATTGAAGTAGTTCCCCTTCAGCAAATACTAACACCAAAAATGACTAACAAGGTTTTGGTGAAGCAGAGAACAAGATACAAACCTACTTCAGTTTCTGTTAAATTTCCCCAGTCTTCTCAACAACTGATAACCATCGATAACGAATGCTAGGTTTTTGGTTCATGAATGGAAATGCTCCAACTTACCCAGATATCGTTCTAAAAACCTGTCAAGCTCATAATGTGTCATAAGACGATCTTTACAATGATTGCATCATCCGTTTCACTTAACGATCAAATCATTTCCAAGGATCTTTATATCTGAAGTGCATGCCAATTTGTTCCCCCGTAACGAAAATATTTGTCCCATAAAATGTAGGTTATGACAGATGAAGAAAATATATGCCAATACTAGTACTGGGAAACGGAATAAAATACTAGCAAGCAAACTATTAGTCCCAGGAATTAGCCTGAAAATCTCTGGATTAGTACATCAAGATTGTTTGGATGCTTCACAGGTGAAACCCATATTGTAAAGCGTGGGCTATTACTTTCTGCTGTTCTCTTTTCCGCTACACAACGGAAGTTCCTCCATAGCCAACTACGACTAAAGTGAGATTTGTACGATTGGTGAAGGAAATTTTCATGTCATTAGTGATCAGTTGGAGTGGCAATGAAACAGGTCGTAGGTTGAAAATCTCTATCCTTGTTTGAAAGTGGGGGAAAAATGGCATAGGCGATCAACACTCTTTGGAGTTGTGCACTAACTTCCACTGTCATTCATTCAGAACAAATAGTGGAAGCAAGTTGGACAAATGCAAAGTTGATCAAATACCATTATTATGCCAAAAACAGAAATCACGCAAGCTATTTACATTCAAATGAATCTGTTTTAACAATATATTCATGAGGAAGGATACATATCATAATCGAAGTATTCTATTTCCAGGGAGACAAAAAAAAAAAAGGGTTGGCAGTATTTACATGACGTACCACCTAATGCATTCATACATATAATCACGAGTCAGCGTATAGATAAAAGAGATGTATATCATAATCCAAGTATTCTAGTCTTACAAAATTGCACTCCAAGGATTTTCCAACTTTATTACCAGAATCTATAGGTTTCCAGCTGAAATGCAATTCATCATGAAAGAAGGCTAGTAATACAGTCATCTGTTCTGCAAATGTTGTTTTACTTTCGATATGTAATGCCAAGAGTTGGAAACAAAAGTGATGTAGTTAAAAAAAGAAAAAAAAAAAGTCACCTTTATTCATCTTTTCCAAGTTTTACCCAGCTTAGAATCTGGAGGCAGTTTAACCAAATAACATCAAGCAGAAACACAAAATAATGAATTGGAAATTTTTGAAGGTACCTTGAGATGGCATACATGTAAAGCACCATACCTTATCTGGAAACGTAAAAAAGTTGCTCAATCATGGTAAGTAGCTAGGGAGGTTAAGTTTTCAACACTACACGTTTATGTGGAATTCAATAAAGATTCAAGAGGATAATACTGCTCGAATAAGAACAAAACAAGGGCAATAAATTCGTAATTGACATTATAATGTCATGGAAGAGCTGGTTTTATTTACTATTCCGATGGTTGTCAACACTGAACACAAGGAGAATCAAACAACACCCACGGGAATAGTAATTTTGTGCAAGTCAATAATGTCAGGAATCTTAAACAAGAATGCTTCACAAGTCACTACAATTCGAATTATTTTAGGAGGAAAAGTTGAGTGTAACGAGATTTTGTTGTTTACCAACAATCATCACCGACAAGTCGGAAATGTCACTAGCCAACTAGAGCATTGTTGAAATTTTGGAACCAGACAAAGTGAAAATACGACTGATCAAGAATTATTTTTGCAAAATCAGATACATAGAAACAAATTACAATTACAATAAACTTTTGGGGAGAACTGAAACTCAGAAAATGATTAACTCCATGTTTGCAATCGGACTCCATCTAAAATGAATTTGGCCCCCAAATACAAAATTAAGAAACAAGAGTTTGGTGCAAAGGCAATTAAAGATAAGTGTAACTCAAAGAATGCACGAGAGAAGACAGCTACTTAGTGTGACGCACCTACTTGAACACATTGTTGTAGGCTGCTATAATGGTTAATTGATCACAGGAAACAGAAACTTTACAGTCCCCCTACTTCTTGCTAATACTCCATTAAACATAAGCATGGTATGTACGCTTTGACATTGGACTATCCTCAGCTATAAAGAAGAAGCTTAAAGACTTAAAATGATTTTAAAAAAATTATTCCATGACTACATTCATCATCATAGTATTATTAGCTTAAATCAGATTTAAAACGTAGTAGACTTTATTGCTTCATGCAAGGACATATGCTCATTTAGACACTAAGTACAATGAGTCAGTGGTTTGATAGTGTTAGAACCACTCAAATCTTCATATAGTTGATGGAATTGTCTGAATCATCATTATCAAGACTCAAGGGTGGCGATCAATCGAAAGGGAAGACATTATTGGGAAGATTTCGGGTACTAGTACTAACAGTGTGTATTATTCAAGAGGGTGGTGAGGAGGAAGGGTTGCACTGAATATTTTTCAGAAGAGAGTACCATTTTAAGAGTGGCCAAGTTGCAAGATGTCACTAGGACTTGGTCCACCTACATGAATTGATGTTAAAGAAACCCAACCCATGCAGTCCCAGTGACAATATTATGACATAGTCCTTCCAAGTCCCACCACGATTTGCACATTGAACAGTTTGAAGATCAGTTACAATTTTCAAAGAGTATATTGGACAAAATCCACTTGCAAAATCTCCATTAAATAACTGAAGCTGAACTGTTTGAGCTCTGAAATAGACCTCCAAACTTAGAAACTCAAAACTTTTTTTTGCTATTTAAGTCCTGTGAGAAGAACACACATATATAGAAAAAGCAGCTTTCTTCTCCAAGGCCAGTTTTGGTGTACTAATAGCAATTGCATATTCAGAAAACCCTTAGAAGCTAGGAAGATTGCAAAAGTGTTAACTGGCAACAGGACAATGAGTTCAAGTGAGAGTCTATGCCAAACATGCCAAAAAAGGAAAAGAAAATTAAAAAAGAAACTTAAAATTAAGAAATTTCGTACCTTGTACAATAAATCAGCTTCTTCAACAAGACCACTCTCTCACCATCTCTCCCCATCTCAAAGAAGCATAGTACACTTATGTTCAACTACTCCTTTCCATTATCACTTTTACTGTTCCACATTGTCTGCACGGAAAAAGAATAATCACAGATCTATGCTACATTCATCAACTGATAGACCATCTAGATCTTTCACTAGTCCTTTATCAACAACTGCAAAAGAGAACAGCAAAGAGGATAAATCAGAATTCCAGAATCTGTTCATTAATTTGTAATAAGACGATACTATTCAACCGAGAAATAGCAAAAGCCGACTTTGGGAAAAATTTATACTCCAATTAAAGAAGTGGTAGGACACCTTATTCATCCAATGCAAACTGGGATCTGTAATATTGGTGACCATGATTTTTCCTGATGTTTATGTAGTCGTTTATTGCCGATGCAGCATCATCAAGATTCTCACCTCCAAAAAGCTTTAGCAGTAAGATTATACATAGACTAATACACTTAATTAAAAACACAGCTTACCACCTGGGCTTTGCATGTGAATCTTGATGATGCTACACCCGCAAACAACAACTGTCAATCGATCCATCCATGCATAGCTAAATCATCTAAATAGTTTAAGCCCTATTAGGACCTCGGCCCTAACACAACCCCCCCCCCCCCCCGCCCCCCCAAAAAAAAAAAAAATCGGCCCCAAAAAAAAAAACCCCTGAAATCAATTTGTTCAGCAGACATAGAGGAGAGTATGTCAATGTGTAGAGGAAATGTAGTGAAGAAGTAGGAAAGTCATCAATAGTCCACGAGTATGAGCTGATGTGGCCAGTTGGTAGTGGACGTGATGGTACCAAATAGTAACAAGAATCCACTGTCTGAAACTCATTTTCCTACCACTGCAGCAGAAGACTAAGAAGATCGGGAACAAGACAAAACCCTATTTTCCCCCTCTAAATAAAAAAAAGTTTTGTTGCAGATCGTGGTAAGTTTTAGTAAATCCCAGAAGAAAAACAAACACAGAATCAACATCAGCAGGAGCTGCCGTTTTTAGTTCAGACCACTGATTGGATTTTCCAGACAGATTCTATCCATAAACCAACTGGATAGCTAAGCTCAACAGCCTATCCAAAAAGCAAAAAGCCAAAAAAGAAGGAAGAAAGGTTGTTATTAAACTAACTCTAGTAGATTTGGAAAAGACTGAAATCTTGCTTTTCTAGACCAAGTTTTAAGACAAGAAGGAAGTAAGAAAGCTGTTGAAAAATCATCAATAAGTAGAATAAAACAGCAAAAGTTAACAAGAAGAAAATTTTGAGCAAAAACAATGATCTAGCAATCTTTCCGGCCATCCGTCCAACTTTCTGTTCCGCAAGTTTGCCTATCTGTGCGTGTCTGTTGAGGGATGGCTTTCCCTCTTGTGCGCGTGTGCTGCGTGGGAGAGAAATATACAGACAGCGTATGAAGTAGAAGGAACGAAAAAGGGGGGAATTTTGGGCAGGGCGGGGAGGATGTGTTGCGGGCGGAGTTAGAGACCTCATGTCAATGGCGACGGGTACTTTAGTTGAAGGGAGGGAGAGAGATATATATAGTACACAGATGGCATAAGATGATGTGTGTGGTTCCTTTAATATTTTTTCTTTTTTCTTTTTCTTTTTCTTTTTCTAGGGTAAGCAGAAGATCTGAAACCAGGACCTCTTAGTTTTTTTGACAGGTGACCTCTTAGTTACAGTTCTCCTAACTTGACATCTAATTCAACCTTCTCCACATGGATATGGTAATCTAATAATTTCTATTAGTACATTACTGTTTTTAAGGTTTCTTTATCAATTTTTGTTTATTGTTTTCCATATTTTCGGTCTGAATTCTAATTCTGATTGGCCAGTGCTTAGTTGTATTATGAGGCTACAATATGACTTTAGTTATACATCACCATCTCCTCCAAACCCTAATTTTCTTATGATCAAAATTAGGAATATGGTAGCTTTAGTGTAAACTTCTGATTGTTCATTCTTGCCACTCCATATCCAGTTTTAAATGTTGCATAATTTGTTTGGACAGCAATTTTCTAAAGAAAAATTACTACGTTTTCTGTAAACACATTTCCCAATCACTTTTTTACCTCACATATATCAAATCGCTACAGTAATTTTTCTACAAAAAATCTAGAAAAATGCAATCCAAACACAACACAGTGATGGGATTTTCTCCACACCAAAAGTGAATATTCTTGTTTGGCTTGTCTAGTCCTATATTTCAATTTCTTAAAGGCAAGTTGTACAAGTATTTCACGCAATATCCATCCTAGTATTTTTGTTTCAAACTTAGTAAATCAGTCTAAGACAGAGTTCTAATTTTATTGGATAGTAAAATGCTAGCCATACGTTGGACAGTAAAAAGCTAGCCCTCTTGCCTTATACCTGATGAGATCAAATTCTTCATTGTCAATTTACAATATGCAATTTTGATTTGGTACAAGGCATATGGATTGATTAGGGTTCTTCTTCATGTTTCCGTGTAGTCGGTGACAAATGTCGTAAAATTTGTTCGTTGGCTTAAATCCAGGTAACAAAGTTCCTGGTTAACCACAAAATTTGACGTCTACATTAAGCATGGACCAGGATTCTCAATCATGGTCAAATCAAGTGTCCGAAACAATTACACAAGTGAAGTGGAACGTGGACAGGGAAAAAGCGGGACAGGGACTGTGGCTACAATAACTATCTTTGAAATGTCAAGGGCTAAGATTGGCCCCAAAAAAATTGTGTGTCATATCATTTTTAATGATATATGTATATATATGGGTCACACAAAAAATTTATTTTATATTTACTTTGTGTTTTATAAAGTGATTTGCATCTTAAAAAAATATGAATGTACATTCAAAAAAAATCGTTTCAAAACAGTTGAATTGGCAACCGTCCTAGGGATTTTACCAAAAAAAAAAAAAAGGATGTTTGTGAACCATAGTATGTGCATTTCTACCCAACAAGTCCATGCACTGTAAAAACGTAAAATGTTCAAAAAAAAAATACCGTGGTAAGGTGATGAAACTTTGATGGCTCATTCGTGTTTCTCCAAACAAGTCTTAATGCGATCAAGCATACTCATTGCAAGATTGAAAAAAGATGACATGGTGCCTAATTTATCGTATCCTTACCTACTGGGAAACTCTTATTTTGTCCAATCTCACTAAAAGTTATTAGTACTCAGAGTCAGAGGCTACAGGAGTGTTGGATCCTCGAAATTTTTTTTGTTGCAACGTGGGAGAAATCATGGCAAACTTAACGCAGTTGACTCTCTAGATTCTTGAGTTTGGAGGGGAAGGGTTCCACTTTGCAATCAACACTTCACAGAAAAGGGAGGAAAAGGGGAAAAAGCGTAGCAGTAAAATATAGTAGTAACTTTGACTCTTCTAACGGAACCCAAATCCTGGGTTAAAGTTCTGGGACTTTGTAGTTTATGTGTATATACCCAAAAAATATATATATATATATATATATATATTGCTAAATGGTGTCTCTGCAAATTCACCAAAAAAAATGGAAAAAAAATTATTTTCACTAATCAGCAAATATTTGTGCATGTCGGACTTTCTCACTTCCATGAGCTCTTGAGGTTAGTGTGCTCAGTGCCGACCAGTCACTTAGTTGCCTCCTACTGCTGCTGCTGGTCGCTCTTCTCCCTTGTTGCCGTGCCCGTTCCTACTCTCAGGTTCAAGCGCGTCAGTGTTCATAATTAATGCTTCTCCCGTCTTCATTCTTCCTTCTACTTCTGTACTTCGCAATTGCTATGTAAAAAATTCCAGTTTCTCAAATGGACAGATTGGAAATTACCAGCAATATAGCTTATTCTTTTTTTAAAAAAAAAGTAATAGCTTATTTCTATTTCTTTGGGTTCTCTTGTTTCGGATAGGGTATTCCTTATTCTTATTTCTCTGGGTTGCCTTGTTTCTCAGTAGCGTATTCCAAGAAAGTAGATGCCCAAGGATACAGAATCTAAAACTTAGTGCTGTTAAAAGAAAATGATAAATGCAAAAGAGAGCAACTCTACCAATTGGGCAAACAGGAAGACTCGTTTCTATAATTCCATGTATTAGCACATGATTTAACTATGGATCTTAGTTAAATGATGTTCTAGTACACCAACATTATTGAGTGTATTTAGATGGGAGTTTATTTGAAATAATTATTATAGTGCTTTTACGATGTGATGTATGTAAGTTAAAAAAGTTTGTTAAAAAGATCAAAAAGATGTGTTAAAAAATGCGTTTGTAATGCAAGTAAATAATTTTTCGATCTATTGTCTTACTTGATAAATGCAAGTGTTTTTTTGGCTTTCTAATTTTCTTTGAAAATATAAATCCCTTTCACCCTTTTCTTTGAAAATATAAATGCAAGTGTTATTATGCATGCCGTATATGAAAAAGGCTATAATATTGAATAGAAGTTATGTGTCTTGCATCAACAGCTACAAGTGTAAAAAAAATTTACATTGATAGTGTGGGAAATTACTTCATATGAAATATGTCATATATTCTATTTTTGTTATGTAGGGAAAAAAAAAAAAAAGGACCGGAGACAGCGACAAAAAAAAAAAAAATCGGTTAATAATGATAGAGATTTATGGACATGAAACAATTATAGCATCAACAAGAAATTAAGGCTAGGTTGTTTTGAACTTGAATGCCCTTAAATGTTGGATAACAGATCTGAGTCTGTTTGGTTATCAAGATTTGCAAAATAAAAAAAATTAAATTAAATTTTGTTCTGTTTATATTATAAATATAATTTTAATTATTTTTTTTATCTCATATATATTACATCAAAAAAATATTATAGTATTATTTTAAATAATTTTTTCAAATAATCTTCTATTTCGCTAAGAAAAATTTCAGCAAACGGGAAGAATGTTACTGCACCATATAGTGCCTACCTTAGCTCCCAAGCTAAGTTAAGGACAGGTGATTGAAAAATGGAAAAAAGGCTTAATAGAATTTTATCAGAGCACTATTTTATATATTATATATATATACTTTGTGAATGATGATGGGAGATGAAGGCTTGAATGTGACAGCGAAACCCTGAATATAACATAACCGACTGGCGATTGCTTGCGTCTGGACTCTGGACCGAGAAGAAGAAAGTAGAAAATTATTATTGGCGTTAGATTCTCCACCTGAAGGTTGGTCCCATTTCCGTACACTCTGATGTGCCTTCTGTCAGTAACTCTGTTTTTTTTAAAAAAAAAATATCTGTCAGTAACTCTTGATTGTTTTGTTGGTCAGATCACACCAACAATTTCTTTCTATTTTTTCTTCCAACCTTTTATTTTTAGGTTTGGTGGGTCTCTACTGTTGCGTGGTTTTCCAGTATCTGTATCGTTCTCTTCTGTCCATTATTGCATTTATTTTCCATATTTCTTCATTTTCTTTTTCTTTTTGACAATAATATATTTCTTCATTTTCAAGTCTAATGAAATTATTCTATCAGTTAGCGCCAGCTACATCACCACCATCTGCGTCAATTAACTTTTTCTTTACCTTTTTATATCTAAAACAAAAAGCTGGTGCCCCTTTTCTTTCTAAGTGTTCTGCATCGATTCTATAACTTCTACATCATTTGTACATCTCTTTTGTGGCATAACTTAGGATAGATGAGTTGCATCTTGCATGGTTCTGTTGTCTCAAATTTTCTAGTCATGCATCTAATGTTTCTTTTTTTTTTTGGGGGGGGGGGGGAGGGAATATATATATATATATATATATATACATATGCACGTATTCGTGTATGTGTAATTTATTTCTTTTTTTTTTTGGTTTGATTGTAATATAATGGTGCAAGTTTTTGAATCATCAATGCTTGAAATTTGATAAAAAAAAAAGGATATTCTTGTCCAAATTTGAAATTGCTATGGATAAATCAATCATCATTATCGATCAATTGAGTTACTCATATATTTAAGGTTTATGAGTAGGTCTACGCTTGAAAAATGAATAGTCCCAGAAAACCATGGCTTTGTTTGGATTGCAATTTTTCAAAGAAAAATTATTATATTTTCTGTAAATACATTTTTCAATTACTTGTTTATTTCACATTTATCAAATTGCTACAATAATTTTTCTACAAAAAAAAAAAATCTAAAAAAATGCAATCCAGCGCTCTCGTCTCCATAATTATAGTCAACCAAGCAAAAGAGAAGTTGAGTTGGAATATGTTGTAAGTTAAAACCTGAGAATTTTGAACTCCATGTGCTTACTTCTTATTCTTCACTTAGATATCACTCAACTGTTTACTCTTCCCTAATGACACAACCATTTCATTGTTGAGATACAAGCGATTAGGTTCAAGGAACTTTTAATCTTTATATTGTTAGTTGTGTGATATTTTGTTCCCAGCTAGGCGAGTTGTTTGAAATTTTAATTATGAGGGCAATTTCGTTCAATTATGCCTAGGATTGTGAGCTTATTTAACTTGAGACCATTCTTTTTCAATTTTATTCCTCATGCCCATGAAGGCATGTGTAGCAAATAAAGTACTATCCTTTGTTTAACTTGTGGACTTTCCAATCCTATAAATTTCACAAGCAAACAATTTCATGCAAGATGTTGAAATGTCTATTGTTTGTTTTGTGGGCAACACGAAAAACAAGAACCATCAGCGTAATTAGCAAAATAGAGATACACCAACCTAGAATCTTTCTTATTTCCAGGGGAGATTCTAAACGAAGGGTTTGAGAGTTGAATCAGAAACCTCAAAGTCACATGATAAATATTTATATTAGCTGAATTGAGTTTCAAGAACCAAGCTAAAATCTTTATAAACAAGTGATAAGAGCTTAACGTGACACAATTAAATTTACAAATAACTTATGACTTCTAATTCTTCGAGACTTAACTATATAACTATTGGAGTAAAGTTTCTTCGGTCAAAGGGTAGAATTATTGTGCTACAAGTAACGATATTTACCAACAAATAACGATAATTTTTTCCCTTAACCATTCCACGATGAAGAATCTCCTACATATGCACAAATGATCTCAATTATTTCTCTACAACTGCATCTTTTGTTCTTGGAGTGGAATATTGAAATATCTTGACTTTTTCTTTTGGACCCATAGTTTCATGAGAAGACACAGCTCATCATTAATTGCCGGAATTAAGACGGTGAAGGAGGCAGAAATGGGGTCCATTACACATACATTTAGTCGTACTACTATATTACTTCTATGGACCTCTATGTTGTTTAAAATTTGAAGTTTTTTAAAAAATTATAAACATTGGAAAAGTTGTTTGCTTTTGTTAATAGTTTGGAAATAAAAACCTAGCTTGAATAATGCTCCTCCTGTTTTTAAAAAGCTTAGAATCATCTTAAAGCTAAATTGAAGAATAAACAACAATAACTTCAACTAGATTTACTTTGTATATTTAATTTGTTTGCATTGTCGGTTTTCATAAAAAAAATTTTACGTTTTTTATGAACAAATTTTTCAATTACCTTTTTATCTCACATATATCAAATCGCTACAATATATGTTTTTACAAAAACTTCTAAAAATAACAATCCAAATGGGATACTTATAGAAAACTTATTTGTAAAAGGACAACTTGATGGAAATATGGATTTTCCAACTTAAAATCATTTAAAATCAAGGGTAGGACATGAGCCAAATAAAGAAAATGATTGAAATAACTTTTGCAGAATAGGTAAAATTAAATTTAATGGACATGATGGAGGGTTAAGTTGGGTAATAACGTGAGAGAAATTGTAAGAAAGAAATTTTGGATTTATTAACTCTCCTTTATTAAAAAAGAAAATTAATGGACATTAAACAACCTTAACTACCTAGATATAATAAAACACGCCAAATGTAAAGGAGATAGCTAAAACCGATACCTAAGGACGGACGGTTAGAGATCTTGTGGGGAAGGGGGTTCACATGGGAGGCACGGGGAGCTGTTGGATTAGGCCGGTGAGCTCGTGGCAATGGCCCATGGGGTGCCACGTGATTGTGCGGGGACGCGTGGGAGGGGGCGGCGGCAGGGCCCGGACGATATGCCCACGACCACTTTTGTCTTCGTTTCATAACCAAACCATCCAACCGCATATGGCATGCTCCCCCCAACAACTCGTGACAGTGGTAGATTAAAAAGACAATAATTGGTGTTATTTATCTGTTCATTCGTATAATTAGTATAATAATTTGTGTTATCTAAACCAGGGGAGGTGTTCTCCTCATGAATTGCATTTTTATTTTGGCGCAAATCTCTCAGTTATGATAGTGTAATGTGTATACAATACCTTTTACTTTATACATTTTAGTGAAACTGTACTTTCATACACTTTTGAATCTTTGTAACACTTGGTTTTGTTTTTTTAACATTCTTCTATCACTAAATTAAGATAATTAAATTTGACAAATTTATATTTCAATGAATGGATGAAGTTTTTTTTACGGCTCGAAATTGTTTTAAACCTCAAATGATTCAATACTTATGATCATTTCGAAATAAGTACAATAAGATTTTGTAATAAGACATCTAATTCTCGTAATTTTGTTAGATGGAGAGCATTGTTATTAAACCCAAGCTAGCGGTTCAACCGATCAATTTGGTGGACTGATCATGTAATTAAGCTAGGTTAGTAGTTAGACCGAATCAGGGAGGAATCTGTTGACCAATCAATAACCTGTAGGTTTAACTGATAAAATCTCATAAACTTGATGCTTCAACTACCAATTAAACAACTATATTATTTTGGGTAAAATATCAAAATATTCCCTGTAATTTGCTAAATGTTCAATTTAACTCACATTGATTTGGAAACATACACTACAACTTTCTGTGGTTTCAGCTAAATTAAAAATTGGACGGAGAGCATCAATTTTAACAGTTATACGTGAAATGTCAATATTACGCATGTTATATGCGAAATGCTTTTCGTTCAATTTTCAATTTAATCAAAATCGTAAGGAGTTATAGTGTAGTTTTCGAATCAGAAGGAGTTAAATTGAACACTTAACAAATCACAGGGAGTTCATTTATGTAGGGACAATATTGACATTTCATAGACAATAGTTAGATTTGATGCTTTCCGTCCAATTTTCAATTTAGTTGAAACCACAGGGAACTATAGTGTAAGGTTTCAAATCAGAGGGAGTTAAATTGAATATTTGGCAAACTAAATAGAGTTTTTTGGCATTTTACCCTATTATTTTTAATAATGTTACAACATTATATAACTATTGGTTCAACCGATGAACCTACAATTAAACCGCTAACCCATTAAACCAACGAGCTTGCAGGGTTGACATGTGAAGGGTTTAATAACTATGATGGAGTCATAGTCCCCAACCCACCCCCCCCCCCCACACACACACACTCACACACACACAAGAACTTTATAATATCAAACGATCCGACTTCGAAGTATAAAAGTTGGGACAGGGTATCCTGGATTTAGCGATTTTCAATCAATAGGATTCTTGACTAGTAGTTGCATCTTTTGTTTTATTACGTGTAAAGCTTTGCTGAATAAGTTGGAAATTAGATGCTGGCCGAAAAAACATTTGGTAGGCCTTATACGCAGGACCTCTTCTGTCACTGTTATCATTCAAGATTGAACTCCAATGAACACATCTATTCTCCCCTTGGTTATTTTTATCATCATACATTTAAATGGCAAGATAACTTATTATTTCCCCTTTGAAATTCGACTCATGATTACCCTTAAAGAAAAAAAATACAAATCTTAAAATACAGAATGTGGTTAGTACTCTCATAGTTTACATATTAAAAAGGTAGTATAATTAAGATTCCATATGATTACCTAATTGTATAAACTTAGAACTTCATAGTCGAAATATCGATGCGACTATGGTTGGAGGATAGAAAAAATGGGGGAGGATCGGAGAGAGCATCACTTGCTACAAGTGCAGCCCATAGGATGAATTGTAATCTTTCAACCCGGAGATCTTTTGGATAATTTTGTTACTAATTTAAGGTGCTGTAGACGAGTGAAGAAACATCTACTCCAAGTTTAGTGACAAATGGTAGTTTTATTTCACAAAGTACTATGTACCATAAATATACTCGAAATGGGAAGGATCCATACTACATATAAGATGAAGAAAACTCGAATTAGATTTCCTAAGCTTGAGTTCGAGCACAAACGTTCGGTCCAATCGATCTCTTTTTTAGTTTGTGGATACAAATTTTCTTTTGAAAATTACGTGCAGGCCCTTGAGCAAGTACAAAGTTGAATATATAATTTTCTTATTTTTTTTATTTTCAAGAATATGAGTTAAGAAACATTAGGCGAAACAGAAAAAAGAATATTGGCTAGTGGGAAATTTTAGGTTACAATAAAGGCTAACATTGATTAATCTATTTAATTTCTTATTATTCCGTTGTGTCAAAACCTATCGTAAGCAAGTAAAAGGAATTTGAAGTCTCTATCAATCAATCGCATCTAATTATTATTTTTTTGTAAAAAATAAATTTTGTTAACAGATCGTTAAAAATCATCCAGCACGATTTGATTTATATCACTATTCTGGTGGCAGGTTAAACATGCATTAAAAATTACAAATCTATTATTTAACAATTATAATAGATCCGAAAAATATAAGAAATTTCAAAAATTATATTCTTTAATCCCTATTAAATTCTATACAATTCTACGTAAACCCCCCCCCCCCTTCTCCAAAAAAAAAAAAAAAAACCCACTCCCCAAAAATAGTTCACTCATCACTGGTACCAAATTAATGTATGTATATCCATATTGGTCAAGCTTTCATAAAGTGAGACCAATCAACTTGGAAATTGGCTTTTGATGACTTACAATAATTTTCAGCAAACATGCATGTAACTCAATATTAGCTAGGGGAGAAGAACTTGGCTTGTGATGTATAACCATCTCTTGATAAAAAAAAAAGGGAAATTCAAGAAAGGTGTGGCACAAATGTCTGGATGATGGATGCATGGCTTTCTCGTCAGAATACGTACTACCCAACGTCTATCTGCCGCAATCTTTCCTTCACTTTAGTCCATAACTTGTAAAAGGTCTTACGTAGCTGCATTAATCTCCATGTAATGTGCCCACGCATCTATGCATTTCAACACAACTGTTAGTGACGTAAGGGTTTGGAAGAATTGTTACGTAATTGGAACTAAATATTGTGGCCCTCAATCAGTTTTACGTCTACTTTATATATGCATTAAATTCCGGCATGCGTTACTTCAATGAAAACTAGAGAAAGAGAAGCCTTAGAAATTGGAATCATCATCAGTTCATTGTATGCGGTCGGAAATGTAACCAGGTGGCTCTTGTGTATTTCTTCTCCTCCTGGTCCCGTTTGCTAGTTGCTACTCAATGATTTCTTAAATGTCTGCCTCATATGGTATATTGGTATCTTACAAATCATTTTCTAAATAAAGATAAAGAAAGGAAACTTTTTGAGAAAAAAAATTCTTGGTAACGTCTCAAATCATTTCCGGGCAGCTGCCTAGCTAGCTACTGAAGGAGAAAGTACAATGATTATATGTATTTATTGCAACTAATTCATGTCCTTGAAGGACTTTGCGGTCCATTTTCATTTGGAGGTTAGCAACATTTTGCTCAAAATCAATTCACCTCACCCGATGATGGTACCAAGTTTGTTTGGGCTGCATTTTCTTGGATTTTTTTGTAGAAAAATTATTGTAGCGATTTGATGTATGTGAGAAAAAAAATATAATAGAGAAATATAATCATGAAAAATGACACAATTTTTCGTCGAAAAATTGCTGTCCAAACGAGGCTAAGGAGCTATGTTTGGCTTTCATTGGCCTGCGTCCTAATTCAAGATTTTTAAAAAAATTTCGTCAACGAATGCGTAAACATCCATTTAGATCGATGGTGATTTAATTCCTCCAACTTTTCTCTTGATTCTTTTGAGTAGGAATATGTGTAAAATAGAATCTATCGTGTTCGACAAAAATATATATATATATTTGGATTGTAGTTTTCTAACAAAATTTTTTTTTACATTTATTGTAAACAGATTTTTGAACCATATTTTTTATCTCATATACATCAAATCATTATAATACTTCTTTCTACGAGAATTTCTAAAAATAATAATCCAAACAGAAGAGTCGACTCTTATAATTGTGTCAAAATGCAAAATTTGGTATCTCACCAGCCTTCTCGAATTCAAGAAAATGGTCAATTAGTTCTCCAAATTATTCATTTTCCAAAATGAAAAAATAGATTTTTACTAGCAAAAAAATAAAGAAAGAGAAAACAGAAAAAATTAAAGATTTTTGTAGCTAGTTTACTAGATGTCTACATACTTCATATAGTTAAAGAATTCGTCAAACGACTCAAACCAAAACAATGGGAGCCAGACATGCTAAGACCGAATTAGTAGTTTGAACGAATTTAAAGAAGGTAAATAGTAGTGTCAACTGCCTAGGCGGTCCAATCTCGCAACCTCTTTTAGTACCATCCTCCTTTAGTACCACCCTCCACATAGAAATTTGTTTGAGTTGCAACTTTTTTACATCTTATTTACACACACTGATTTATATACATCATCAATTTTTTATCTCATATACATTACATAAAAAACGTGTTACAATATTTTTTAAAAAAATTATTTCAAATAATCTTTTATCCAAATATGAAAAAAGGAACTAGTTTAGTTTGAAAGAGATACAACATTTTTGGATTGTAAATTATTTAAGATATTTTTACTGTAGCACTTTTTGTGATGTGATATATGTGAGATAAAAAGATAATTAAAAAGATAAAAAACTATATTAAAAATTGTAATAGTGATGTAAGCAAATATATTTAGGGAAATAACCCACTATCCAAACAAACCTATTTGATTGTAGTTGTACTCGTAAAAGCACTAGAAGTACCAAACCAATCGTACCATCTAAAACATCTTTTACAACTAAGTTAAGTTCTAAAATACGGAAAGAAACAGTACAAATTGATTTAGTAAACTATAAGAAAACATAAAAGACTCAAATAAGGTGCTATACTTCAAATGTACATCATCGCAATATTGAAAACCTGCATATGTGCACCTATTTTTAGCATGCTCCCTCCTCAAATTAATTGTACTTTTTCTATTTGAATCAAATTTATATACATCATTAAAGTACAAAAAATACCGTAGAAAAGCGAAACTATTTCGTCTATTTATAGGTAACGAAGCCGTCTTATTCTTAGATATCAGATAGATTTCCAGTTATACAGCTTTGAAAGCGATGGAGTAGTTGGAGGGCATGATTGTTTCTTAAAATAGGTTTTCGACAAGGTGTTTTAGGGTTACGCGCATTCTTGGACACCATCCTAGCTGCTAAACGATGAAAGATTAAATATAAATCTGTCCGACAATTGGATGCGTATTTTGTTTTGATTAATCATATCTACAGACAAGGGGATGTTACCCACTGTTTGAATAGAGCATTATTGAAAATATTATTTGAAATAATTATTATAACACTTTTTGTGTTATGATATCTGTGAGATAATATTACTGTTTCCAATGGAGATTACATAATTTATTTGTCATTGAGGAATCTATTTCAGCTACAAAATCGTCCTTTCTTTTAATTTAGACATCCTATACCTCTAGTGTTTTTAGAAGGGTAATAGTGAGTGTATTTGGATTGGTGCTTATTTGTAAAAGCATTATTTGATTGTATCGTAAACACGTTTTTTAATTATTTTTTTAATTTCATATTCTTCATTTTACAAAAAGTAATATAGTGTTTTTTTTTAAAAATAGGTACTGACACCATCCCATTTCAACTAACGTGCAACTTTTTTTTTTTTTGAGGAAACCAACATGCAACCTTGATGAATGAGTAGCATTCAGGAACTCATGCAGTTAAATTGAAAATCACATTATCAAGAAAAAAGATACTGCAAAGAAACAGACTCACACAAGGCTGGAGTTTGGTAATTATTATCACCTGAATCAACATTTCTCCTAGTGTAGGACTAGGGTTGATTCCGTTCGTCAAATCCAAACTAATTAACCGGTTAAATATTCATTCTTACTATTTAAAATTGCTTTAGATGCTAGTTGAGGGGAAAGCATATGCACAGAGAACTAGTTTGAAAGAGATACTATATATTGACTAGTTGTACCCGTGCCAAAAAAAAAAGGGGGCGGGGGGGGGGGGGGGTACTCCTCCTGTTAATTGCCAACCCAACCGTATCATCTAAAACATCTTCTAAAATTAAATTCTAAAACATATGGAAAGAAGTCAAGAACAATACGAGTTCAATTATCAATAATATTTGCAGAGTAGTTAGAGACATAATTGACTAATTGAGGAGATTTAATGGAAACCATGACTCTGATAAGCCCTGAAACGTCAAAGCAGAAGAGACTCAATCAAACAAGATGCTATGCTTCAAGTGTACATCACCATGTTGAAAACAAACCTGCATACGGGCACGTATTTCTATCTATCTATTATATAAGAAAGAAGGGAAGTGAACTTTCGTGCTTTGCCTCCTTGCTCGTCACGTGGCTTCGTAATAATTTGACAAGTAGTTTGCTAATATTTTTTGGACATTGCTATTCTTGCCATTGCATTTTTTTTGGCCTTTTGTTCGTGCAAAATCAAACAAATCTGGCTCTTATATTTATGGGTATTTATTGGTCGATAATCGAAAATTCGGTAAAACAATTTTTGGTAATTTGGGAATTGATTTTAAGACCCATATACAATTACTGTCCAAACCTTAGTTTGATAAATTGGATCGGAGAATCAGTAGTGAGTTAAAATATTTTAATTTACCATGATTAAATTTGTACCAATTGATACCCTTTAAGAAATTGAAAAGTTTATCGTCTATTTGTAGATAACAAAGCCGTCTATTAGTGTACAGCGTACCTTACAACTTTCCAGTTTTACACCATTGAAAAGGAGGGAGTAGTTGGAGGACCAGAGAGCATGGCTGTTTCTTGAAAGTAGGTGATCCCCCAAGGTGTATTTTTAGGGTTACGCACATTCTTGGACACCATGCTGCAAAACAGTGAAAGATTAATATAAATTTGTCCGACAATTGAACGTGTATTTTGTTTTGATTAATAGTGTGGTATCTTTGGTATCTCCAGACAAGAAGATGATACTAATTACTAACTAAGCTGTCACCGAAAATTTATTTCACATGCATCACTCACTCTGAATGTTTTTAGTGGAGATTAATTTATTAGGAATTTATTTCAAAACATTTTAAACATTCAGCTACAAAATCGTCTATTTTAATTTGTTTAATGGATTAATTTTTCCTACACTGACAGTATATACGCTGTCAGCATTGGATGAATGACAACTATGCAAAATTTGAATTTGAACTTCAATTATTACATATGTATCATGGATCCAACAGTGAAAGTGTATACACTATCAGTATATATAAGATTTACTCTTATTTAATTATGACATCCTATACCTCTAGAGTTTTTTAGAAGCATAATACTACTAAATTTATAGGTGCTGAGACACCATCCCATTTTGACTACTAACATTCCGCGTTGATTGATGACTAGCATTAAGGAACTACTGTAGTTAAATTGAAGATCACATTTTCAAGGAAAAAGATGCTGCAAAGAAACAGACTCACACATGGCTGGAGCTTTGCAATTGCTGTCACCTGAATCAACATTTCTCGTACTCTAGGACCAGGATGGAATCTATCAGTTAGATCCAAACTAATTAACCGGTTAAATATTCGTTAGTTTACTATTTAAAAATGTTTTTAGTAGCCAGTCGAAGAGAAAGCAAATGCACACAGAACAAGATGCCAGCAGTGGAGCAATGAAGCAAACCTTTTTAATTAAGAATTTGCAGATCTTAATCCGTTTCAATAATTAAACTAATGGGAATTCATCCATATCCATCATCAAAAGGCGACCAATTGTTATTGTATATTATAAATTTATACGGCACATCTTTTTCTATGATGATCTCTTCCAAAGTACTGAGAAACCAATGAGTCAGGATAAATCTTCTTGTTTTATCATACACAACTAGTAGTATCCATTCGTACAATAAAATACCAGAGTTAATTAATCCATTTCATCCTCAAAAGGTGTTAAATTGCATACGTTATTGGGCATCTCATCTACTGGCTTTTTGACAAGTGGTTTGAAGGAAGCACTTCTTCGAGGATTGCCTTTGCCTCGCCTCGAAAAGTAGTAGTAAAAGATTTCCATCTGCTAATCATGCAATGAAAATTAGAAACAGCACAGAGTGGTCGAGTCAGCTGGGGAATAACAAGGCAGAAGATGCTAATTAAGACCCTCTGCACCCAACTTTGTGACTCATACTTGCGAAAATATTGGCAATTAAATCAATAGGTATGACTTTTTACATTTTAGTAGCATCCTCTAATAGGGTTTGTTTTTGTTGGAATGAGAAGTAGAAGTGAGCAAGCCTACAACGTACAATGTGACAACGAAAGCAAATTAGCTGATAAGGCGCTTCATCTCTAATCAAGAGGTTAAGGATTCGAGTTATGGAGAAAATAGGTGATAAATCACTGTTGATCCTCTTATATATTAAAAGAAAAAAAGGAGTATAAAGGGAGAGAGTAGTAAAAGTGAGCTACTCTTTTCGTAAGAGATTAAATTTGGAATTCTTTTTTTCTTTTCTTAATGTAAAATTACATTTCAGATATCACTCAATATCTACAAGTCAGCTGCTTTATTTTGTGCATGCGTATGTATTTGTGTTCAAATTAATAAGATAAAAAAAATAAAAATTTCTTTTTAGTCTCTTTATCCCTTCAACAAAAGAAAAAAAAAATCACATTATTTACTATTTTTTGGCATTTTACTATTTTTTATATTAAAGTAAAATATCTTAAATTCAAGATGTTCAAGACCCTTTCCTTACAATCTCTTCTACCTTAACGTCCAAGCCAACCCTCCTCTTTTATTATTATTTACTGCAAAAGACACTCCATAGATAAGCACTTAAAAGTTAAATTGATCTACTCTCATATCACAAAATCAAAAAGAACAAAGAACAACTACTCCTACATAAAATATGACAAAAAAAAAACTAATGTTATAGGGACAGCGAAAAAAAAATTGAAGTGCCATTAACGATGTCCAAAAGTGAAATATTATACTCCTATATTCGCCAACTTATGTCTTCCCAGTTCCGTCGATCCCTCCCACCAAGTGGTTAAGCCAAATTGGGCCCTTAGATCCTCACTTCAGAAAACCAAAACATACAAATGATGACGAATGTAGGCCTCAGATCTCAGAAAAGTCCAACTAAGTAGTACATTTTGATTTCCAGGCCCATTTTCACATTCTCATCTGCCAAAGTTCCAGACTTTTTTCCCTATAAATTTCAGCTTACTTGCTCTATTTCTTTTTCCTCATTTAAAAAATATATTCATATATCATTAAAGCACACACCAAGGTCTATATGAATGATTCTCATTCTTCTCGGCGGAATCTTCAAGGTATTTTTGCTACTTCCTTTCCCATAGTTGCATGTAAGCTACACTAAAAATTTCTTTTCCGTTTTTCCCTTCCATTTCACTTGAGCATTTTTTTTTGTTTTGTTAGTTGTGTTTTGTTTTGGAATTCTATTTTGAACTCTTCACCGTCTTTTCACCTTTTGAGTGATTTCAATTCGTGGTCGCGCCTAGCCCATATCTCAAAAAAAAATTTTGTTACTTAATAGGGATTTCAAGGTTTTCTTTTTTTGGGTCTTTTTTGTTGGAGGAATGTTTTCATTGGATGAGTTTTGGGAAATCTTACATGGGCTAAAATTAAGAGTAACCTGAATTATACAGATAAGTTGTTGGACCTGCCATAATTGGTTTCAAAATTGATTCTTGATTCTTCCATGTTATCAATTTTTCAGAGAGGAGGATTGTTTTGGGAAGCTGCTGCTGACATCTGAGGTGCCCGGCTAGATATTAGTAAGGTCAGCTGTACTAATTTGTCTATGTAAAATTTATGGTGATAATGTTGTCCTTTTTTTTTTTTAAATGTTTTACTGTTGATATCCTGATGCAAAGAGATTTTTAGTTCTTTGATGTTGCTCAGTCTTCGGTGCTTGTTGAAAATGTTGTGGTGGGACTTTTTTTTTTCTTCCTATTCTCGGAAATGAATAATTTGGTTGATGGAATTGCTAACTGAGAATAAATTAGGAAGCGGAAAAGAACTACTAGAAGTGCTTGTGAACAGGGAAAGGAAAACGGAGACGCTGAAGTCCTTGTCAACCATGACTTGCTATCTTAGTGATCCTTACCAGTCTCTAATTCTTTCTAGTTGGTGTATTTTCAGCTATTATATTGTTTATGGCCTTTTTTTTGTAGTCAACTTTGGCATTTAACTAGACTTGGATTAGATTGATATAGTTTAAGTTCTCTTATTTGAAAATGATAATTAAAGCAATGTAGGAACACTTCTTTGGTTTTTTATGGTGATGTCAGTTAGGTTCACTATTCCAAAGCCTTGTAAACCATCGTTAAATAATTTTTGGTTACCTTGCATTAGCTCATTGCACATGTTTTATGATTAGAAGCATCTGTTGGTGAAAGTATCTTTAATGTACTTTCAAGGACTGTTATTAACCTGCATGGAGAATGAGCTCTGGTACCATGTGGCAAGAAAAGTAGAGAATTGCTTCTAAGTTCGGATGATAGCTTTTAGGACTTATCAAGTTTGATATTACAAGTCTAATTGCTTGTTCGGAGACTTAAAATTCCAAGGATCCATGTCAACCATTGACTCGATGTATTAGTGATCCTTACCAGTCTCCATTCTTGCCACTAGGTGTGATTTTTGGCTTGTCACTCTTTGGTTATATATTATTTTTGGATGTTTAGTTTGTCAATTTTAGCATATATCTAAACATGGCTTTAATTAACTTCTAATTCTGATTGACACAATGCTGATATAAATAAAGCCATGTACCTAGTCTCCCTAGATCTCTTGGTCAACTTCTCTAAAGCATTGTCGGTTATGCATATTAGCCTGCTCCATGTGTTTTAGAATGACATGCTTATCTAGGTGGAAGTGGCTTATTATACTCTTTTCAAGGACAGTTTTGAGTTGCATGAAAACTGAGTTGTGGTACCATGCGGCGAGAATCTCTTCTAAGTTAGCAAGATATATTTTCTGACTTGTCAAATTGATTAATACGTGTCAATTTCTTGCTTTTGGCGAAACAGCTGTCATAAAGAATCACACACATTCCATTACTTGCATCAAGTAAATTCTTCCAGGTGTTGCAAGAACTGATGCCCTGTATGTAAGATGAATATCTTTATTTGAAATGTGAGTTACACATGTAGCTTTTCACGGAGTCCATTGTTTTGTATTCATTATATGAACGGCTGGCTGGCTGACAGATTTTTGAGGAATATCATAGACTTCTGTTTTCTATGCAACTTTAATAGGAAAGCCGAGTAAGGTTATTGATTACTTTATTACTGCCTTTCATGTGTCTGATTACCTGCATATATATTTGTACAAGTCAGCACAAATCTTTCTATCTAGCCTTTCCGAACTGGACTAATTTTGTCATCCTACCTAAGTCATATGATGGCACTTGAAAAGTGCTCATAGATAGACACAGATCAATTCCTGATTGCAGGTGGATAGGCTGTTCAAAATATTAGGAATGGGAGGGGTACCCAAGTTTAGCACATGGTCCTATTGTCTAATTGCATAAACATTTTCAGCTGTTGTAAATTGAAAAGATTGTGTAGCGGATGATGTTGGACCATCTTGGAAAGTGGACTATGATGGGCTAAATGAGCTTGTCTTATTTGTATAGCTTGTGCCTTGAAGATTAGTTGTGGCATTTCAAAGTGTAATGGAACTGCTAAATATTGTATTTTAGCTTATTAAATTAATTGACTGCTAAATGAGTTCAACATTTTTCCCTATTTGGATCATAAAATCATTTTGAGGAATTGTGTTAAGTTTATATGGTTAAAAAATTTAGACACTTGGGTTCTTGTCCATTGTTTGGTCTCCCAATAGGCTATGCTTCTAATTTTTTCCAAGCTTTTAGGTGGCTAACACAAGTGGAAAATTTGAGTGCTTGGAACTTATCATGCTTTTGGTTAGTTCCTATTACCTGGTCATTTTTCTGACAAGGGGACCAAATATAAATGCTTCTGTTATGCTTGTCCTGTCTCACATTTTTCATTATGCATAGGACTTTGCAAAACTAGAAGAGTAAAGGACAATATGTCATGCTAATGAACATAACACAGGGTGGCATTTAACATTACTGGGGCTTTTGTGTGACCTGCATTTGTAGATGCTGATAGTTCTAACTATGTGAAAATTGTGGGAAGAAAACATGATTTCATCAATCTACTGACATTCAAAAGAAAATTATCAGATGTTTGGCTTGTTGGAAATTTTAGGACGAGCATCTAGAATTAATATATCAATGTCAATGATGCTGTCATATCACCTGACGAGCTCTAACCTGCATCAGACAGCTTGAAGATCTATTATGTAGGATTTTTTATATTTGCAAAGCTGGATTCTTTTTTCTTGAATGCAGTAGAATGCGCTATGATATTTTTGTCCCCAGTACAATATTTTTTGAGAGTTGTATGGGTAGGTTAGATCAACATTTTCTCTAAATAAGTAGGTGCCTTGAGGTCACTTGATCATGTACATTACATAATTTGGCAAGTTGGCGGAGGCAAAATGTGTGACACTGGCCAACGATGTAGATTCATTTTTGTATTTCCACAATGCCTCGGCATGACAGTGGCTCCCTTCAATTTCAGTAGTTTAATAGAAAACCTAGGTGTACTGGTCAAGGCATTGAATAATATTTAATACTAACTCTAAAGGTTTCAAAAATAACTCTTGTGTCTGGATTTTAAGATGTTTGAAATGTACCTACAATCAACTTGGGTAAAGATTCTGGTGTTTGAATGCTAATGGATATGTATGGCTTGAGATCTGGTTTGTTTTGTAATGGAGGGCTGCATTCCTCTACAGGATGCAGTAACCTGTAAGGGCATGTCACGTGTAGGCAACATGGATCCCAAGAGCAGTGCATCTCAATATCTTGGATTGGAGTACAACCCCTCTCCCCACCCCCCCCCCCCAAAAAACCCCAAAAAAAAAAAAGATCCAGGTGCGACAACAAAATATGAGTTTTGAACTCACCTAAATGACTTATTGTTGTGAGATGGGAAATAGCAATTTTCACGCATCTCTATCTCTTGTCAGACACCTTGCTTGTCCTGTTGTTGATATTCTATAGTTGGGTCTGAAAGTGCTTTGTCCTGAGGGAGGAAGTAAAATGACATTGATTATGTCCAGTGGTCGTGTCAAATGCAATTGAGATTGGAGAAGTTTCCTTCATCTTCAAGTCCACCTGACTACTTCTTTCAAATCTATTCTTTCTTAACATTGGCCATCTGTTCAGAATTTTCTCTAAGCCATAAGGATTGTGAGAATCAAAGGCATTATGACGGCCAATTGTTGATGTCACACTTTTCATTTTTGAATGTTGAATAGTGTATTCTTGTTATGAAAGTTAATAAGAAAAGTTAAGAACTTGTCTCATGTACTTTATAATAGCCACCTTTCAATGCACTATCCTTTTCAGTTGATATTTTGAACTAGAGGATAGAAGTTTGATTACCAAATGCAACCTGACCACATGATCATTGGAAGTTTTATTATCAAATGCCCCCTGACCCACATGATCATTAGACTTTCCATGAAAGTTGAGAACCTGAAAAGTGATTAATCTGAACGGAGGGAATAACTTTCAAATTTCTACATTATTGTGTACAAATTTGGTTAGTTTTTGTATCAGCAGTGACTACATCTTTTGGCCAGCCAAAAAAGGCCAGAACTTAGTCAAGCTATATTACACATATCACCAACAATTCTTTTTATATGAACATATAGCTTCTAGTTGTGTCTCTAGAGACTAGAGATGAGGTGAAAGGTAGAAAGCAGCACCTTGTGGAAGTCATTTATTTGGTTGGAAAGGCTGATATATTGCCTTACATTCAGCTAATTGTTAGTGTTCTTTTGGCTTCTCTCTGCCTCTCTTCATTCTCTTATTTTTTCTATTTTTTGTTTTCTGTTCTTCATTTGTTCAGTTAAGATTCCTTACCCTAAGACTGGAGTTTCTCCTCTTGTAATTTTTGGTAAGTTTTCCTTTAGAAAGTGAAGCTTCTTAAACTGGAATTTTGTCCTTAATAATAAGGAAATAAGGGGCTAACAATTAGATATAAAGACTTATGTAGTTGGAAGTATTGTATAGGATAATGTACCCACTGATGACCGCAGAACTTGGTTATCTTTTTCTGATCTGTGTCTAGGGTTCTTGACGTCCAGCACTGGGCTTTTAGAATCTGTTGTGTGCTTTGAGACCTGCCATAGAAAATTTCATTCCTTTTCTTCTAGTGGGTACCAATATGTAGGATGGCTTGCAGTTAACAACAAACGTGACAATAAGGGGCTAGAAGCTTGGCAAGAACTTCTTGTCTGAGTGATATTAAGGCGAGCTCAAATGGTTGCTATAAATAGGCAGCTTGGTGGTCTAAGGCTTGAAACAAGTGGTAAAATGAAGGCGTATGATAAGCTTGTCAATGTCCAGGTCTAGACCAAATCACCCCATTGGAATGGTCTGGGATTAAGCTAAAATTTTCGGTAGGAATTTTGTTATAGACTTGTTTGTTGCCTTTATTTTTTCTCTTGAACTTTATATTATCCTCTTCTAGAAGGATAAGATAATCTCATTCTGGTAAATGGAGCATGCGTGCAATTACTTGCATTTTTTGTTGCGGTCGAAGCTGGAATTTTCAGATGCATCCAGATACCTGAGTATTTGGTTGCCTTGTTTTAAGGAATAATAGCTTTAATTTTGTGAAAAGCTTCTACTTGCCTTGTAGTTTCGTATTTACCTTACACTTGCAAAGGGATGCAAAGAACCTCGAAATGTCTTGGTTGTACAGTTGTACTACTGTTCTATCTGTTTTTGTGTTGAACTAAACCAGAACTTTCTACTTTCTGAGCAGACATGAACTAACACGTAAATGTAGATGTCTGTGGCAAAATCTGATTCCAGTTCAGTTTAAATGAGGTTATGCCACGTTGTTTGTATATCTGGATTGAGTACTTGATATGTGCTTTTTATGAAACATTTCCACAATGCTGACACTAGAAATTAATCTGTTTCAGGTTCTTCATTCAGGCAAGCTACATTTGCTGGCAAATTTGTTTTTGTTCCTGTTTGCATCTCCATTTCTGAGAATGAGCCACCCATGCCGTGATGATCAAGTAAGCTCAAAAACTTGGTCAGTGAATGTTTTGATTAAACCTTCTGTTCCTAAACGTTTACTTGCTGCGCAGGATGCAACTGTTGTAGGATTTGAGGTTCCAAGGTCCCCTGATTCAAGTTACAACAACGTATACCCTGGGAATGAAGATGAGGGACGGGAACCACCTTTCGTCCCCCCTCATCTGCAACAGACCATGCTTAACTGCCCACCAACTAGAGATCCTTCTGTGTCCCTTCCGCTGCCACAGAATGTTACCCTGAACCATCTTTACCTACAGAACAGGGAGACTCCTCGCTCTGTGGTTGCACTTGGGGTCACCCATCGCTTTCGCTCTAAATTTGTCACAGTCGTGCTTTATAAACCAGTTCAAAGAAGGGGAAGTGGGAGCACTTAAGACTTCCTTAATGTACAAACTGTTGTGGAGGCATGTTTCTCCATATTGTGATTGATAGATAGATAAGTGAAAAATTAGCAGCAATATTTTATTCCCTCAGAGGTGCTGGTAAACATAGGATGATTTCTTTGGAACTTGAATTGTTATGATTTCTAAAATACTATGTAATTTTGGCCTAGATTAATGTAGGTGAAGCATTTTACTCTTTAGTTTGGTTCTAGAAACTACAGATGTACTTCTGCATTACTGGGGCGTTAGAAAAGTCTTCTTTTGTTGATGAGCATGCAAACCTGTTAGATGCAAACTGAAAATATTTCTCCTTAAGGGTCCGTTTGTTTCGGGTGAAAATATTTTCCAGGAAAATATTTTCCTAATTTCCTGTGTTTGGTTGCACAAAAGTTACTGAAAACATTTTCCTATGTAAAATATTTTCACTCATCTTATGGAAAACAACTTCCCTTCCAAACTTACTGAAGTTGTTTTCCGAAATGCATGCATCTCGCCTGTAGTATGTTCCAAACTTACTGAAAACATCTTGTAATATGTTCTTTTCTTTTTTTTAGTGTAAACAGGAGGACTTGAATCCAAGATCTCTTCCTTACACTCCCTCCCCCATACCACCCAACCCTCACCCTAGTATATTCAAAATAAAAAAAAAAACCTCATCCTGCTCATCCTATGCTAGTAATTAATTATGTATAATAGGGACATTCTTTTCTAGAGAAACTTTCAGCAATGAGAGTGCAAGATATATGTCACAATAAGCATTGCATGTGATTGATATTTGACACTAAATGGCCAGCAATTTGTTTATTGCTTAAGGAGATATTTTTTATTCATATATACATTTTTCCAAGATATTTTAAAATTAAACAATGAGATAAATTTTCTTATTTTGCATGAGAAGAAGTATGTAGTTATAATGTGTAGAAAGTAAAGATAGAGATAAATGTGAAAATATTTCAAAAGTTAAACAAACACCAGAAAAATGAAGTAAGAAAATATTTTCAATAAGCGAACCAAACACCTGAAAATGATGAAAGGGAAATGATTTTCATGGAAAATTACTTCCACGGAAAATATTTTCCCAAGGAAAACATTTTACTTCCAACCAAACAGACCCTAAGTGTGACAGTCTCTTGATATCAGCCGCCATAAATAATTGAGCAGAAGGGTCTCTGCTGCATTGGTCGGAATTAAGCCGAAGGAAAGGATATCTGCTGCAACTGTAATTGCCGTCAATTGGGATCCTCTGATTCTAGTGACCATTGATATGTCGAGACTATAACAGGCAATAAACTTAAAAACTGATTGAGATGTTATTTATTGATCATCCCTATCTTATATTTCTTCAACTGATCCAGCATGGCTATTAGTCATCCACCAGGTTTACGTGTGCTCTGAAAATTGTCAATGCTACGAGTGGAAGTGGATAAGAGGCAAGTACGTGTCGATGCAATTTTGCAATTGTCGGTCCTCTTGACAAAAAGCTGGGATGAAGTCGTGCTGCAATGATTGGGGAGAAAACAGATAAGTCAACGGGAGTACCTGAGTGTGGATGTGGTGGTGGAACGACAAATTTAATCAATGCAAAGTTCTCTCAAAAAACAGAGAGTGTTTGCTGCCACATGCTGGAGACGTATTTCTGTTTTGAATAGAATTGGCAGCAAATTCTTGGAGACTTTTTGAATTGGATTGTAAAGATAATAGCTCCAATTTAAGAAAGCAGAGTTTAATGCTGTTAGCTGCATGGCATCTATAAGTTCGAATGCTTAAATTTGTCCTCTCCAGCTTTCTCGAATTGGATTAGGAACATGTATCCTCAGATTGTATATGAACTTCTAGTCGAATTACCATGATTCCGGCAATGCAGCATAGACCATTGTTTACTGGGTAAGGAGAGAAGATTGGCTATCTCTGTGCAAGTAAATAGAGTCCTGAAGGATTTTTTGCATATCGAACAATCCAAAAATTGGAAGAAATAAAGTTAACGTACTGATCTCCGTTGTATAATTTTCGGTAACTCTGCTTTACCTGAAACAGAAAATTTTCCAGTGTGTCTCTAGGAGATTAGGTCTGCAGAAAACACCATGAAATCTTCTAAGACCCTGAATACATACATGATCTATACAAATGACTTGTGAAGAAAAAATGATTAAGCATTTTCACGGTTATTTTGCAGACATGATGTCATGCTCACCGGGTAAAAACAAGGACTTAAAGGGATTCTTTTTTTCCTTTAAATGAAGAAAAAGGAATAGAAAGAATAATGTGAAGAAAGGAAAAACAAAGAAAGAGAGAAAGCCATCCAAGTATCCTGCTCTGGTTTTTTATGGCTTTTTTTTTTCCCCCGATTCAAGGTGGTAGACTAGTACCAATATTATGGCCATTATTAATTGAACATTATAGCCTTTCTATGATAATAGAGCAATGATTCGGCCAAAGAATAATAATGTTCTGTAGATAGTGTTTTTTTCACTCTTATCTTCAGATAAGAGCAAGTATATGCACAAGGACATAAGGATCATGCATGGAAGTCTTTACACAGTTCCCAGCCCTAGCAACAATGTAAACAATAATGTAAACATGTCATCATGACTAACTCAAACTTCTTCATCTCCAATCAGACCAAATTCTCAAATTTATATACTCCTAAAGAACTCTCAGATTTTACGAAAGGGTACAATGTGGCATATCGTATAGGTTATGTCTACATCTACCTTCCCGCACAGAAGGATGATAAGCAGCCAACATGTATGTTTGATGATAAGTTTATCAGTTGACCTTGAAATTACACATCCCAAAAGATTCAAGACTTCCAAGGAACAAACTCTTATCTCAGATAATATATCCATTATTTCCGTACACAGGAAATGGTCAGAGAAATAGCTGATTCTATACAACTCATTTGACCCTTGATTTTTGTAATATGCTGCACATTATTGAGGTATAAACAATATTATCGTTTTAGGAATCTGTCTACAATAGGTGGATGCTGTAATATTATCGTTTTAGCATGTTTTTTCCTCCATCAAAAGATGTGGCCAAGGGAACTGAAGAACGTTATTAGACCTCTGAATACACTGAGGAGGAAAAACAGAAGGGAATGCATCAGGGGAGTCTCAAATTTGCTGAAAATAGCAGTTCAGAGAGGGGAAAGCGCGTCGCCTCTGCACCAACTCCACCAAATTCTACTCCAAGTCATGTCTGATTTAAGTGCAAAATGTAACCCCTTTTACCTATATCCGTAATATGTAGTGTGAAAGTATTGCCGAATGAGACAATCAAAGTTGTGCCTTTATCTTTCCAGTATATGATAATGTAAGCTTTATCATCTCCACAGTTCAAGAGAAACACAATAAAAACTGGAACAGGGAAAGAGAACTTTGATTGTGATCATTAGCCTTCAAAATTACTCTACATATCCTTTTTTTTTTTTTTTGGGGGTGCACATTTGTTGAAAGTTAGGATCATTCAAACTTTTTCTCTTAAGAAGATTATTTGCACAAGATTCCTCGAGTATTTGACGAACATAAACAAAGCTTTTTATAGACAATATCGAATAATATGTGGTATATAATTTTATGAACGTCACCCAAATATCATTTTTGAAGCATAGCTATCAACAAACCAGAGCCAAGATATAAAAATTAACTAAGAAATCCGTTCTTTTCCATAGTCCAAGAGAAAATTACAAAAAAAAAGAACAAATTCAATTAAAAGTCCCTCTTTATACTTGGTAACTGAAGGGACTTTGTGGAGAAATTTTATACAATAATCATATGCTGTGAAGAGTTTATATACTAAGCTCAAGTGGATAACATGTTCATCTTTAAGTGTAATATTGATAGGACTGTCAATGGCGTTGGACCGTTCAACTCAAAAGAAGTCTATTGAGTTTAAGTTTTAATTGGGTTGAGCAGAGTTAGGGTTTAAATATTAAATGCGAATTAAGTGTGAGGCCATGTCAAACTCAAATCTGGTAAGGTTTGGGTTCATATACGAGTATAATTGTATATATAAAATATATACTAATATCTATAATTTATAATTATACATATTATTACATAAAATTTTAATAATTTATATATAAATATATAGTAATTCATAATTATAAAATATATATTATATATAATATGTATTTAATTATAAGTTTGGACTGACCTCGATTTGAGCCCAAAAACTAATAATATAATATTGTAAATTGAGTTTGAACATTTTGATTTGAATCCCAAAAGTGTGAAATTAAAGGCCGAAACCCAAAACTCGTATAATTTGTGAGACGCGAAAAAAATCAACTCTTTGCCCCTACAGTTTCCAGACAATCACAACCGCATTTTGAGTCGGTTCTGAGCAATTTTTAAGTTAATAATTAATACTACAATTGAAAACCTCTAAAGGGTTGTGAAAGGTTAAGGAAACACATTTGATATGATTTATGTCTGCATCAACCCGGCAACCTAACATGATGTCAACAACACAAATTGCTAATAAGCAAACTTCTTTCATTTGACCTTTGAAAAGATATATATATAGTGGCACAATTAATGACGTCGGATAAAACGATTAAATTTCATTCTACATTCATTAATTGATGTTATGCTCGAAACCTCTCCTATGCAATTATTTTGCCGTAATTTGAGTGTGCATTTTTTGATTGGCCTGGGAGAAATTTTTGACAATTTCCAAAATAATGCCGTAATTTGAGTGTGCATTATTTTGCCAATACACCTTTTTATCTTCTCAATTACTTTTTTATCTCACATACATCACATCACAAAAAATGCTACAGTAAAAATATCTCAAATAACTTACAATCCAAACAAACCCATTATTTTTGACACTTGTAGGATTCATAACCCCAGCGGCAAATTGACTTGCAAGTTGCCTACCCTCCCCCAATATATCTCCATATATATGCTGATAATTTTACTACTATTCTCAGCGAAATGGTTTCTAAAGAAAAATTCAATCCTAAACTGCATTAATTCAAGGAAACAAAAGGGTAGATACGGCACTTCACAAGAATGGATCCTTTGGGATATACGATGAGACTGATACTGTTCATTAGAATGGATGTGGCGAAATGGAATCCTATTATTTAATCTCCAAATTTTCAAAGTAGCCATTGGGAATCTCCATAAGCTCAGGGAGGCCATGAAAAATGTCAAACTCCTACCACTATATAAGCCCCATATGTATGACTTCTTCCCACAGCAACATAACAACAAGGCAAAAAGATTCTTCTCTTTGTCTATTAGCTAACCATACGCCATATTTGCAGCCTATAATCAGTTCTTAGTTCTTTCTTCAAGACAAAAAAATGGGCGACATTGAAGGTTCTCCAGGAAGCTCCATGCATGGAGTAACGGGCAGGGAACCAGTCCTTGCTTTCTCAGTTGCATCCCCAATGGCCCCAACTGATACAACAGCAAAATTTGACCTGCCGGTGGATTCTGAGCACAAGGCGAAAGTGTTCAAGCTCCTTTCTTTCGCCAACCCTCACATGAGAACCTTCCATCTCTCCTGGATTTCGTTCTTCACTTGCTTTGTCTCCACATTCGCAGCAGCCCCTCTTGTTCCCATCATCCGGGACAACCTGAATTTAACCAAACAGGATATCGGTAACGCTGGAGTTGCTTCCGTTTCTGGAAGTATTCTTTCCAGGCTTTGCATGGGTGCAATCTGCGACTTGCTCGGGCCGCGATACGGCTGTGCATTTCTCATCATGTTATCAGCTCCATCTGTATTTTGCATGTCATTTGTGTCAGATGCTGGCGGTTACATTGCCGTCCGGTTCATGATTGGATTCTCATTGGCTACTTTTGTGTCGTGCCAATATTGGATGAGCACGATGTTTAACAGTAAGATTATAGGCCTGGCGAATGGAACAGCAGCCGGTTGGGGTAATATGGGAGGCGGCGCAACTCAGCTTATAATGCCCCTGCTGTATGATGTGATCAAGAAAACAGGATCTACTCCCTTTACTGCCTGGAGGATTGCCTTCTTCATTCCTGGCTGGTGTCATGTGATCATGGGGATTTTGGTCCTGACTCTTGGACAAGACTTGCCTGATGGGAATCTTGGTGCTTTACAAAAGAAGGGTGAAGTCAAGAAAGACAATTTTACCAAGGTCAGTTAATGCAGCATACTGATTAAATATTATTCTTACTTACCTATGTAGTTTTATGTGAATTAATTTGTCTATAAGTTGACTAATTGTAAAATTGTAATTTCGTAACGCAGGTGATGTGGTATGCTGTAACAAACTACAGAACCTGGATTTTTGCGCTCCTTTATGGCTATTCAATGGGAGTTGAATTGTCAACTGATAATGTAGTTGCAGAATACTTCTATGATAGGTAAGTAGTTTTTTTTTTTTTTTGTCTTTTTTAAAATCCCACGATCTGTCTGGTATAATATGCGAGAACTTTTGAAATAAAATGGATGATTCCTAACAGGTTTGATCTCAAGCTTCACACTGCTGGTGTAATCGCGGCCACATTCGGCTTAGCTAACATTGTTGCTCGTCCATTCGGTGGATTTTCTTCAGACTTTGCAGCAAGAAAGTTTGGGATGAGGGGGAGGTTATGGGCGCTTTGGATTCTACAAACTCTGGGTGGGGTTTTCTGCATCCTCCTCGGACGGGCTAATTCGCTTCCTATTGCCGTCACAATGATGATCCTCTTCTCTGTAGGAGCACAGGCCGCCTGTGGTGCTACTTTTGGAATCATTCCCTTCATCTCCAGAAGATCATTGGGCATAATATCAGGAATGACTGGAGCCGGTGGCAACTTTGGCTCTGGATTGACACAGCTGATTTTTTTCACAACCTCAAAATACACCACATCACAAGGTCTATCCTACATGGGGATAATGATAGTATGTTGCACTCTTCCGGTGACATTAGTCCATTTTCCACAATGGGGAAGCATGTTTTTGCCTCCATCAAAAGATGTGGTCAAGGGATCTGAAGAACATTATTATTCTTCTGAATACACTGAGGAGGAAAAGCAGAAGGGGATGCATCAAGGGAGTCTCAAATTTGCTGAAAATAGCAGATCGGAGAGGGGAAAGCGTGTTGCCTCAGCACCAACTCCACCAAATTCAACCCCAAACCATGTTTAATCAGTTACTATATTAAATACTACTTAGATGCAGGTGGACACCTCGAACCATACATTGGTGTGGGGTAATTTAAGGATGCTTACACCTATAGCTGACTCGGGGTTTTACTATCTTTCCAATGTATCGACCCAAACTACTCAAACTTGACAATTTTATATTGTCATGAGTATTGTGCATCAGTCATCATTTCAGAAATAACTAGACATCGACATATAAATTGCAAGACACATGCTTTCGTACGTAATCCCTTGATTACTATACAAGTAACTTGAACAAATCTGCTCATTTTTTACCTCCAAATTGTTGTTTCTTACTACATGTTGATGCAAGAAAAGAGGCCCCTTTTGATAGTTCTTGAGAAAGAACAAGTGGGAACCTAATTAGTCTAATCAAGATTCTTACTTTCTTTCTTAATATTAACCAAAGAGTTTGCAATTGGTTTGACTAAGTAATTTGTATACACGTTCTAATGTAGGATCATCCTTCCACTAATTTAACTACTACTTAATTTATGGAACTAAACGGAAATGTGAGCTTCTTCTCCTTAAGCGGCCGGAAATGTATACATGCTCGCCTCCTCTGTATCGTTGAGATATGACCCACTCAACCAGCACTACACAATGCACTGGATCACTTAATTATATCTCCTTCAATTACCTACTAGTTTTACTAAATACTTTTAACAGAGAAAATTTTTAGATCAATTATTTTTTCTTTTGCACATCTTTTTTTTTAAAAAAAAAAAATTCAAGGGGAGACTTTTTTTTTTTTTTTAAATTCAAGGGGAGACTCTAAACCTTCCTAAGGAAAAAGAAGAAAGGAGAGGACTAGAGAATCAAATTAGAAAACTTATTAGACACTTGTATCTTCACAGGTCGCAGCTACTCCATGATCAATTACTAGACCTTCATTATTGCCATACAGCCCTTTTAAGTTGGATCAGGGCTTGTAAAATTGTTAAACTTAAAGGTCCTAATAAGAATCATCAAAAAGTACTTTCTGTGTCTCAATTTGAAAAGCGAATAATTGGAACAACAACTCAAAATATTTCAAATACATGTATATTTACAGTTGTACATATATAGCAGCAAAAAAATCCAGTAATATAATTATGATCAACAATTATCCAAAAGCATAGATAAATGTATGAGGTTAGACATCATGTGGTACAATTATGATCAACAATTTTAGATCATATACAACACGGCAGCTTCCTAGTTTCTTTTTTGGTCGAAATCTGCATTGAGGATCGGCTTCTTGTAAATAGGATAGGCCAACAACTATTATTGACTTGGTACGCGGAAAAGTGTAGCACTATTAGTACCATAGTCTATAGTATGCAGACTTTAGAGCGAACGGAGAAAATGATACTCAGTCAAGGATCGTGATTAGTTTTAAAAACCACTCTACTGCTAATTTAAGTCCCAAAACAGGCTCAAGGAAATTTTTCGATGAGCATGTTATTTGAAACTACAATTGCAGTATATAAATTCATTTATGAACTGCATAACTTTTTCTTTAAAAAAATAAAAAAAATAAAACCAACTTGAGATGTGGAAGGTCTGGCATGAACCACCATTTGTTTATCCTTTCAAATCAAAATGAACACTTGAGTTTTATGATGCTTAATGCAAAAAATTCTAGTGGTCTTTTTTTTTTTTTTTTGAGTAAGATAGTGGTCAAAATAGATGATTGAGGGATGCTGTTTAACGACAAACCTGGTAATTGTGATAGAGTATATGTTGGAATGTATGCCCTAAAACAATGATTTTGTTTAATACATTCCTTATTATGTTTTGTATTTTAATAACTTCTTCTTTATCTATTAAATAATAGATATAACTGATAAAGTCCTTAAAATACTTACTAATGTGATGGTGGTCACAAGTGTTGATGACTATGAGATATCAATCACATTTATAGTAATATTCTTAAATTTTCCTAGTCATAGTACTAATGAGATAGGACATCATTAGTACGGAAAGACTAGTACACAATTAGTCTCTACTTAATGTAAGTAGTGGTTGTTCTCATCGGTCACGGTATATAGATATCTAGGTTAATGTGTAGATGATTTGTAACGTACAAATACATTGGAATGATCCGCTTAGAGATCCCATTAGGATATCTATCTAGTGCCAATGGTTGTATCTCTTGTGGTAAGTTATGTAAATGATACGACGACTTTAGATCACCATAGTATCTTGAGTGTGAATCACTACATTTTGACTCTATTGCTTGTTACTCATTGAGAGTGACTTAGAGAACAGAAATTGGGTGTAGTGTGAAGCATGGAAAGGTAATGAATGATCAAGATAGGATTCACCACTCCAATAGTAGGAGTTGATATCCGGATGACCACTAGTGGGAAATTAACCCTAAAAGGTCGACTATATTAGGTTAATTGAAGAATATTTCAAAGTTAACCTAATCTAGGATTAATTCTGAAAACTAGTAAATTTAATTAGTCATTAAGGAATTGGCACTTGTTCCTTATTCCTTGACTAACTGGATATTGGTGGTGAAAGGATAATAATTACATGGTAACTTCTCATGGAAAGGTTATGTCAAAATTCCCTTGACTAATTCCGGGTACTTGGGTGATCATGATGTGTTGCTAGACACTGCTCATGATTTATAATTATGAATTAATTAATTATTGTAATTAATGATAAAATAAATTTGTTTATTTTATCTAATTCTTTTGGGAATTACAACTCATAATTATTGCCAATGTATTTGGAGCCTATTGGATCACACGCATTAGAGTTTTGGTTCTGGATTAAAATTATGTGTCCAAGTAAAGACTTGGAAATAAAGTATAAGATACTTTCGAAATTTAATTTATAAGAAAAATAAATTCCAGACCTATTTGAGCAGATAGGAGAAAATAGTTATCTCCTATCTATCAGATAGCTGAGGAATAGAGTTGGTTATTGGATAAAAACCTAGCTATCTCTTCTTTTTTCTTCTCTACGAATCCTCTCTCTATTAGAACGATGAAAAACTTATGACTCTCTCAAGGGGAAAAATAGGGTTTTGGCATACATAGAGAGTGGAGGAAAAAGGTGTGTAAGACATACATAGAGAGAAAAATATAGACAAGGAAAAGTGAAAGAAAGGCTGGCAACTTTCATCACTTTCACACATATATCGTAGAGACGATCCAGATATCACTCTCGCGTGGATTTCGGTAGAGGCAGGACATTTGGACTGCCCAAGGGGCTGTTCGTCTTCTCCAATTCGACAGAGGAACGTCACACGGATTAAGGTAATTCGTTTTTCCTCTCTTGTTGAACCATACGCAAAATCTAGGGTGATCCTTGAGTGGGTTTTTGGGAAATTTTTTTTATTTCCGCTGCCCTTTTGTCCCAAAAACCTAACAATATATTGTTTCAAGAAACATCTAAGTCAACCAACTACCACGCATATTCCCT
Organism: Coffea eugenioides; assembly: GCF_003713205.1. Taxonomy (NCBI): domain Eukaryota; kingdom Viridiplantae; phylum Streptophyta; class Magnoliopsida; order Gentianales; family Rubiaceae; genus Coffea; species Coffea eugenioides. The sequence continues at coordinate 43,433,610 of NC_040035.1, read as the reverse complement.
AGTCAAAAAGAAATAGCAAAGAAGATAAATACCCTATTCCAAAAAAAAAAAAGAATAACAATTTGTAAACACCTATCATTGATGAATAAAGTTCACCAATAACAAATTCATTCAACAACTGTTTTCTCAAAAGAAAATCCAATTCCTCCAGGTGTATGATGGAACAGACATAGAATTCGTATAAGCAGGATAATATTCTAATGTGAAAGCATATATGTCAACAACCATGAAATAAACTTATTACCCCCCCCCCCCCCCCTTTTTTTTAACTTACCATCGTTGAACTAGCATAAACCTTAAAGTTGGCTAAGGCAGTCAAAATGGTACGCGGCAGAACTTCATTTTGATGATTCAATAGTTTGATGAGATGCTTTCGAAGGGTTAATTGATCCCGTGATCCCATCCTTTGAGGTAACTGATGAGACTATGAAATTGTTATGTGTTTTTCTTTCGCATTTGTTAATTTCAATACCAAAAAAATTTTACTGTGCTCAGTAGCTATCTATAGGCTATCTTTTCACAACATCAACTGCTTAATCAGTACAAATAGTAACGCTGCTTTCCCAAATATCAGCAAGAAGAAAGGCAGTAATTAACATATAGTACTTCTTAACATTTGCCACCATACTTCTAGCCTAGTATTCTCAGTAAGAATGGCAGATATTGAAGGTTCTCCAGGCAGCTCTATGCATGGAGTAACTGGCAAAGAACAAACTTTTGCCTTTTCTGTTGCTTCATCAGATGTCCCGACTGATACAACTGCAAAGTTTCATTTGCCAATTGATTCTGAACATAAGGCCAAAGTATTCAAGTTCTTTTCTTTTGCCAACCCCCACATGAGAACCTTTCACCTCTCTTGGATCTCTTTCTTCACTTGTTTCTTCTCAACCTTTGCAGCAGCTCTCTTGTTCCAATCATCCGGGATAACCTTGACAAAACAAGAAATCGGTAATGCCGGAGTTGCTTCAGGTTCTGGAAGCATCTTGTCCAGGCTTTGCATGGGTGCAGTTTGTGACTTGTTAGGGCCAAGATATGGACGTGCCTTTCTTATCATTCCCATTATTGTGGATCCGAATAGACTGAGGAAGAGAAAAAGAAAGGCATGCACCAAAACAGTCTCAAGTTTGCAGAGAATAGCAAATCTGAGCGTGGGAGACGTGTTGCACCCATGGTTCAAAGACTCGACCGAGTCGTCACCGTCTCGGCCATCGCCGATACAATACCGTGACGAAACGATACCGAGATACTTAACTCGCCGAGACGTCATCGTGAAGGGTTGAAACGGCCGAATCACTTCGAGTCATCCCGAATCAATTCGAATTTTTATTATTTTTACTAATTTTTTAATTATTTTTGTTTATCATATTTTTTAGAATTTTTAGAATATTAAATATTTCAAAAATTCACGTCTTACCGAAACCGCGACCGATATGCAGAGACCGATGTGGAACGGTCCAATCCGCGACCGAAACCGCGACCACGACTTTGAACCGTGGTTGCACCCTCACCAACTCCCCCGAATTCAACACCATCCAACACTTAGAACAGGATCAAATGTATCACTATCAGGAGTACTAGAATCTGTACTAGTAAAACCATAGAATTACCAGGGTTGTGTGACTGTTTCTGCATCTTCGCTTCATCTATGATCTATCTCATTGTGTTCACAATACAGTTCTTGTAACAGACAACCGAGTTAAATCCATTGCATATATGGTGGCAAAAAAAAGTTATATGTTTGACATAAAAGTTTACTGATTAGATTTTCTCAAAGACTGGGAAGAGCACTCGTCTAAACTCAAAAACAACAAGAACTCATGACTCATCATGAGTAAAAATTGTGTCCTTATCCATATACTCGCTCGAGCAAGCTAGAAATTACTACTGTTACTACTTGTTTGCAATGGCATGATGTGTCAATTGGAGATGTCTGCATGAAGGAATCTGGTTTGCTTCCGAAATTGTCAGAATCATGTGAATATTCAATCCTGGAATCTTTCAGATATTAAATCTCATGTTTACGCGGTTTGGTTTACCTCAATAAACTAAACTAATAATATGTGCTACTGAAATGGCAGTCGAATACAGGTGGAGAAAATAAAGTAGAATATTTCAAGGTTCTCAATTATATATCCGAAAGTAGGAGTTAACTTTTTGTGATTAATCAGAAATTATTAAAATAAGATGCATGACTAGTTTATTTGAAGTTATATCCAGAGTTCTTGGAGAGATGACATTATATACCTGAGTTATTGCTGCAAGTCTTGAGGGCATAACAACTGGCAAAGAAATGATTTTTCTTCATTAAAATAATCATTCAGGCAAGCCTGAGAGTTTATAGTTTATATCAAATGCAGGAGGTTTCAAGCCTACTCACCTCCTTGATACCTCGAGGCTGTTTGGGCTAATGTTACGCGGCAAGCAGCAACTTCTGAGGCTGGCATTCCAAAAGAACTATCAAGTTTCGACCCTTGGCAGTATGCATTGCACAAGAGTATAAAATAAGTATCCAAATGAATCACAGAAAATCCATTTTAAATTCATTTCTAGATGATTCTTGGTAGTTCTTGATGATAGTTGAAATTGGAATTGAATCAGCCCTGGCCCTCTGATCAGTCTACGGGGCAAAGGGCTCTGGTCAGTCTATGGTCCTCGACAAAGGGCACCATGCAGCTTCTGTTTTATTTGTAATGCTAGTAGAAAAAAGCTGATTATTCTATAACATGCAAACTGAGTGGAATTGAATTCAGAGGAAAAGAAGAAAAAAAAAGGGGGGGTTGAGAGTAGAAACGGGCGGCTACCAGAATATATACACAAGTCAATGGTAACATTTACATTATTCTTAGAGTTATGCCACAGGAAAGCCAAACTAGTATGTTAAGGAGATTAAAAGAGAAACTTACCAGTAGATTGGAGGAGTTACACCAATGTTTTGAAACTCGGACCGTTAATTGAATCGGTGAGGTGTTCGGGTCAAGGTTCAATCGATCGGACCGATTTAATCATGGTTCAATGAATTTTTTTAAAAATAATTTATATAAATGTATATGTACAAATAAGACTTTATATGATGAAAAGTTTAATATTTTCAAAGAACTTGGATTTTCACAAATAAAATTATAAATTATAAATTACAACAAATAAATTTTATCTCAGTCTCAATTGTATCTATCAAAAAATAATCTTAAATCCAACCCAAAAATACCACAATATTCTAAAATTATACAAAATTCACATCCATGGGAATTAGACATTGTGAATTTAAATTTTTAATTCACATTTTTGGAATTTAGAGATTGCAAATTTTTTTTTAAAAAAAGAAGTTTGGAGTTTAGAGGAATTTAGGAAAATAGAAAATAGAGATGCAAACTTAATAAGAGGCAAAAAATGAGAAGAACGTAAGTGAATGTGGCATTTAATAATTAGTTTTTAGGGTTAAGGAAAAACCTATTCTTTATATATATATATATATATATATATATATACATATATGTATTTCAATTTAATAGACAAAAACAAAAAAAATCACCGGTTCAATGGTTCAATCCGGTTCGCACGGTTCAAATGGTTCTTACTAGTTTTTAAGTCCAGTCAAGCCAAGGTATGTATCGGACTGGAGCTATGACCAGTTTGCAGTCCGTCCGGTTTTCAAAACAATGAGTTATACTATTGCATACATCCTTACTTGAATTGTAATTACCAAGGATACTAAGTAATACTAGAGTTAGGAGCTATGATAATGAGTAAACCTATGTTTTCAAACTCGGACCAATTGAACCGGAAAATCAGCTAGATGTCTGATCCAAGTGTTTCAAAAAACCGTTTGTTTAAAATTCGGTCAAATCTAGTCAAAAATCGGGTTGGACCAGAAACCAATGAAACTGGTGAGAACCGGAGTTTTTCATTTTCATTTTTCTGCTTACCTTTTTTTTTCCTTTTCACTCTAACATGCAAACCCATCTTCCTCCTTAGAACAAGATCCATCATATCTAATTTTAAATGCATTTATTGAACAAAATCTAATCACACTCGTATTAAAAAAGTGAAAAAGAAATAAAATAGTAAAAAAAAAGAGTTCAAGAAGAAAGAATTTTAAAAAAAAGATAAAAATTTTATATTTTGTGAGTTTGAGGAGAAAAGACTAGCACTATGAAATCTGGAACGGAAAATGGAAAAAAATAAAAGAAAGAAAGAGTAGGAAGAAAAAGAAGTTGCAAGGGAAGAAAAGATAGAAGCAGAACAAGAATGGCAACGTGAGTGCTTTAGGCTTAGAGTCAAAGAAGAAATACAAGAAATATTTTGAAACAATTTTATGTTTTAACAATTTTATGTTTTGACCTCTAAAGTATCTCAAAACTGTTGACATACTCAGAAATATTTTACAGTTTATACATAGTCCTAAATTTTAGTGCTGTATTTTCTTGTTAAATAATTTTGAAACATCAAATATGTACTAATACACCTTGCTTGATATTAACCTATGGGTAGACATTTTACATAATACTTTAATTTTAATTAAATTATATTAATGACATCATGCTAACGTCATCCGATTTTTTACACCGATCAAATTCGATTGGACCCATTGACCCCTGATCCTGAACTCTACCGAGTCTTTATTCGGTTTGAGTTTCAAAACACTGGAATAAACCACGTATTTTTCCTCTAGTTGCCCTTTCACTTTGGCAGTTGCCTAATCTTTGGGCTGCATCATCTTATTCGTGGAACAAAACCCTTTGGACGGGTACAAATACGTCCAAGCCTAATTTTTCATGTTATGGATAGTCCTAAAAGGCAATGGGCCTGAAACAAAAACCTGTAGACATCAAAAGATAAATTGTTTGTGGACTTTAAAAGTCACAAAGTACAGAAAAATTACAGTAAAAGGATAACGGATATTAACAGATAAACCCTTTTATGTAAACAGAAGCAAAAGTGTATATACATTATTATTCAGGAATTATGGGCAGTAATGTGCATCTAAATTGCCAGAAACTCTTAACTTTCAGGAGAAGTACTAGTTGTTTGTGGAGACTCTTCTCGTCTTTTGATAGCTCTGCACTTGTTCCACATATTTTCAAGATTACTAGCCCAAAAAAAAAAAGGAAACCCAAGCTAAATCAAGGTTTATTATTCCATTTTGAATAGTTTCCTTCTCTGTTTCCTCTTTCCTCTTTTATCTGTTTTTTTTTTTTTACTGACTTTTCCTGCCAAAAAACTACTGAACAAAGTTACACTTTTTGGCCAATGTTTGATTGGGGGATCAAATCCGATTGTTAACATTAAATGTTAGGAATTTCTAACTTCTCAAATTAGGGGTGTTTGGTGCACTGTCTCATCCAGAGGTGGTTTAGTCCTTTTAAATTTCTAATGACTCCATTGAACTTGTTCCCTTCCCCTATAAATAAATAAGAGTAAATATAAATATAGATATAGAATGTTAACGTTTGACCAAAAAAAAAATCCGTGTAACTATCTATAAATAAAAATAAAAAATGCCAAAGATGTGGAAAGCCATTTTCAAGTTTGCATAAACCAATATTGAGAAAAGAAAAAAGAAAACGGAAAAAAAAATATTTGCATAACCCCACATCAATAGACAAGTTGGCTCTCCCGTTGAATTATTTATTATCAGATTATATAAATTCTTACAATATTTAGTATAAAATGGTATAATTTTGATATAAACATGAATTTGTCAATTCATGCAATTAAATTAGAGTAAAAAATCATGATTACACCAAAATTATAACAAAAATTATTATAATTACATGAATCGGATCAAACTAGATAAAAATCAACCACGCAGACCCCCAGTCCCGCAAGCTGCCGATCCAAATCTGATCCAAAATCCAAATATGATGGAATACGAATTCAATCCATATCCATTAGCACTCAGATTAGATTAACTATCAATTCTCTGATACAATATGACGTGTTGATCATGACGTGCGCCATAATAAAAAGTCAATATTGTACCTGCAGAATTTCGTATAACTAAAAGAGTTTGAAAATTAGTTACTTTAAATTTTGCAACGATAATTTTAGTTCTTTTTTTTTCAATAGTGTACCCACTTACCTTTGACAAATTGACAAATCTTTAATTCATTTGAAATATGTTCAAGTCATACAATCATTTAATCATCGTGGCAATAGGTGAGATATGTACACATCCTGGATTGAAAATTTCACCACCAGATATAATTATATATTTTATCCTACCTCAAATTTGTGAGAATTTGCGCTAGGCATTTTTAAAGCTTTTAGGTTGTACATTACTTGTAAATATTTAGATTAATTATTTTGAAATATAAATCTATATAAAAAATTCGTCTTACTAATATCAAGATTCCCTAATACTTTTTTTGGGCAAATTACATTTTACCCCCTATGATTTATTTTTTTGTACATAACCCCCATATAGTTTCAAAAACCATACATAACCCCCTCATAGTTTGGACTAAAGTGACGAAAATTATCATTCGTAATGGAACCTTTAAAAATATCAAAATTACCCTTATTTAAAAATTAAAATGGTTAAAGTGACCAAAATATATAAACATAATATACATGACGCACTAATCCCGTATGGTTTTATATTTTACCATATAACCCCCTTACAGTTTAATGCTTTATCATATAACCCCTTATAGTTTTTAAAATATACACATAACCCCCCCTTTGGTTAATAAATAATTTTCAACTTTATATTCCGTTACTTTGGCATTTTAATCCAAACCATGAGGGAAATATGTATAGTTTTGAAATCATGAAGGGTTATGTACAAAAAATACTAAACTACAGGGGGATAAAGTGTAATTTGCCCTTTCTTTTTTTCAAATTGTAGGGACAAAACTGTCAAAAATCGAACTCCCATTTGGAAATTGGAAATCCTATGTTATTATATGTTGCATGTTAAGAGTGTGATATGTAAAATATTTTTTCGAGGAATAAACAGATTTTATTTAAATTAGTCAACTTTGTAATTTCAGTAGGTGGTGCTTTACCTAGAGAGAGAGAGAGAGGGAGGGGCAAAAACAAAACATTTTTTTATCAATTTCTTTGCACCAAGCCAAATGTACGGTACCGTAGCCACCGTACATTTGGTTGACTTGAGATATTAAATATGATAGTGACTTGAGGATAGTCTCCTAGTATAAACTTCTTCATGTTCATGCACCATGCCAACACGCTGCCAAAATTGCCAAAATTTCAATAACATAGAGCGTAGAAATTTCTCACACCTCAATATGTTAAAAAAGTTTTTGTTTTCCTCATGCTGAAAGGTCAACGTTGCAGTACAATTGGAGGTGATTTTAAAGTTGTATTCTTGAGAAACGCATTACTAACGTAATGACATTAGTCAAGCATCAATGACGATTATAAGGGTTATGAAAGGGTCCTTGCTTATCTATCATAACAGACCTACCGTGTTTAAAAATTTCTTTATATGAATCACAAGGGCGCAGACGTATAAAAGTAAGAAAAATGAAATAATAGTCAATGAAGTCGCCAAAAGCAAAAGGTTACAGATAAATGGTAGTATTCAATCCAGTCTGATGAAGAAATAATTTTTTATAGCTGATGAAGATAGATATGACTTGGATCTTCAATTAACTATCAAAAATTTGGGAGAACGAGGGCCTCCGAATTCATCTCTTCCAAAGCTGCCATCGTCCCCCTCTGCCATTTCCAAGTGCATGAAGCCGTCGGATATAAAGACTTGAATATTACAGCAATGATAAACGTTTTAGGTGTCAGTGGCAAGAGTGCAATTGATTATAGTTAACAAGTTCAAAAATGGCTGCGTCAGTTGAGTTGAGGATAACAGGCTGCTAATGGTGAGAGGAGAAACAGGCCAAATGCTGTCAGCTGAGTTGAAAATGTCATACGATCCAGTTTTACCCGTAAAAGTTTGTCCAACTTAATTGCCATTTGTTATTTGACATCCAATGAGAATCAATTTATTTCGCAAACTTTGATCTGAAGTTTTAACTTGTTGAGAAGAATTTCACTCCAAACCGTTAAACTTACTGATGAGTTTGGACCTAGTCGCAGTTTTGTCAGTCAAGAACTTCTTCCACATGAAATGGAACTCACACCCTTGGCTAGCTACTCTTGATTGCTCATGCAAAAGTCAATTCTCCCTATGCTTTGAGTGCTGTCGCGGATTGTAGGCAACCAACCGCACATCATGGACAAAAAAATTTCACCTACACGTAATTATTAATTCTCCTACATCAAATTTGTTATAATTGTGCCAGGCATTTTTCAGAGCTTCTAGGTTGTGTGTTATTTGTAAATTTTAGCTTAATAATTTTGAGAACACACACACATATTCTTTCAGGGGAGTTCTACAGCAGAGTTCTACCGCCCCTCCCCTTTAGGGTACTATACCAATGAGATTACATTTACCGTAAGATACAGAATAAGAATCATCAACTCTTAGATTATTTTAAGAATTTAAATCATTAAAAATGATATGGTAAGATATAAGTGGATTAGAATCATGAGTACCACGCCCAAAAGGAATGGTAACATGTTCCATTCTTGCAAATTGATACTACAAAACTATCAAAATTTGAAATTATATTTCAATATATATTTTTCCCGCTAAACTCCTATGTTGTATGTTATATGTTAAGAGCGGGATATAAAAGTATTTGTTCGAAGGAATAAAGGGAATTTATTTAAATTAGTGATATTTGTACATGCAATAGGTGATGGATCTGTATTTATTACTTTTCCAATAGAATAGGAAAATAAAAAGATAAGAAACATTTTTTGTCAATTCCTTCTGTCGTTGCACAAAAGGTCCCTTTCCAAAAGTACTAGGCGTTTTGAAATGTACGGTATTGCGCTGGCCGTACTTTTCGTTGACTTGAGATATTTAAACACGATCTGTTTTAAATGGTTGTTGGTTTTAAGTAATCCAAATCATAGGCAACGTAGAGGGGGGTAACCAGATTTGACTCTTCTACAATAAATTTTCTCTTTATACCCGATAATACACATCTAGATGCATGATATTGTATCTTCGTTCATTATAAAGATAAGTATTTTTATTCATAGTAAAATATATGATTATTTTAAATTTAATTAATCATAATTCTTATTAATAAATAAAAACACATATCATACATTCAAATATGAATTGTGAGAAACGAAGAGAAAATCCGAAGCCAGGTCCGGGGGCAGCTACCCACGAGGAAATCCGGTACTCCTCTGCTGCCTCGTTCAGTCTTCTTTCTGAGCTTTCACAAAACCCTATTTAAACATGACAGTGACCTTTGTGGAGTACACTACAGTTTTCTACGCGATCAAGCCAACATGCAGCAAAAAGATTCCAAAATTTCAGCAACGCTCGAGCCCAGAAATTTCTGAGAAATTACAAACACCTTGCAATCAAAAGGAAAAAAAAAAACAAAAATTGCTTTCGTCATAGGAAAAGGTCGACATTGCCATACTATTGGAGGTTACTTTGTGAGTTTAAAGTCCTATTTGTCAAAAACATATTACCAAGGAAATGATACTAGTCAAGCTTCACTGACGATTATGAGGATCATGACATGGTTCTCAATTACTTATCATAACATACCATATTTGAAGTTTCCTTAGATTAATGATTTCAATAGTCCTATCGTATTTAGTTACTCAGCTTGTAAAAGTATCTATTATGTTCCTTAACTAATAAGTTTGATTATACATGGTTCATCCAAAGCCAAATTTAAATATGATAACTTTTGCTCCCTACGTTTGAATTTATATCTGCTTTGCTCCCTGCGTTTAAAAATAAGGCATATTACACCCTTTTAATTGGTTTGATTAAGTATATACTAGTTAGCTAACTTGGCTAACCAAAAATAACAATTGTATCTTTCTAGCAATTTACATAAACTCAAAAAAAAAAAAAAAGTTACTCTTTAGCAAATATCAAGAGTAATATTATCTTATGTTAACGGAAGTTTGCTAACTTTATTTATTGAAAGGGTAAAATACTAAAAACCTCCTATGGTTTTCACTAAAGTTAGCATACCTTTATTGTTGAAAAAAAAAAAAATCTTAAGAATCTACCTATGCTTTAAAATGGTTTATGAACTTGGACCGGACCCATATGTTAGACAGAAGTGCATGAAATTCCAACAATTACCTCTCTCAAATGTTTATATTACCATTGCTCTTTTTCTTTTTCTTTTTTTTTTTTGCGTAGGTTTATATTGCCATTGGCTTTTGTTCTACATTTTCAAGTTTTCCCTTTTTCCTTTCCTTCTTCTTGTATTACCTCAGCCCAACTCTATTAGAATGTTCATTTAACCCGCAATACTCTTCACGTTCCCTCACCGCTGTCACTACTCCCTCCAAAACTCTTCCCCTGACCAGTGACCACCACCACGGCCGCTGCCATTACCACCCTTCTCCAGTAAAATCCTGATCAAGACAACACCCGATATTCCACTTTCCAGATCCTATATAAAAAAAAAAAGCCATGAATATTTTACGATATAGGAGAGCAACTCTTGAACGGAATATTACTAAGCAGTGGTAATCTCCTGGTTCATTTGGTAAGCAAGAGAAAGAAAGACGAACTGGAGATATACGAGGAATTAGAGCTCAATTTCCAAAATCCCTCTTGAAAAGATTCACGGCTCCACCAGCGGAACTACTTGTACCGCTTCCTTGTCAAAGAGTACCTTTTCCATTGTTTATTTGGTTTGGGTGTAGTTTCGTTTTCTTCCTGTTAGTGAAATTAGTCAACTATTATATTCGTAACCAACACTATGAAAAGGGGTTAACATGACTTATATCTGAATTTAGAGGGTGAAAATAGACATGAAATCAAACCTCATTGGGCAAAATGAAAATTATCATGCCTAGATTTGTCTTAGAGGGACCATTTAGAGCCCGAGTTCATAAGGAGATGTAGTAATTGACATTTTTAAAAGTTGAGAGACCAAATAGGATCATGTGTACAAGTTGAAGGACTACTGAATGTCACAGCAATGATAAACTTTTTAGTGGCCAGAATGCAATTGATTACTATAATTTACAAGTTCATAAATAGCTAACTGGCTAGTGATAGTGAAAAGAGAAATTGGCTACGTTGAAATGCCATAAAATCCAATTTTACCCGTCAAAGTTTGTCCACCTTACCATTTGTTATTTGTCCTTAAAAGTGCAATTCATATCAAATATAAAAAAAGGAAAATTTTATTTGCACTCCCATTTTTGTTATTCATACTCCCACTATCATTTTAATAATATAGTTTTCATTTATTAGATTATATGATAAAACAAATGGTAGGAGTGCAAATAATAAAAAATAGAGTGTAAATAACATTTCCTTCAAAAAAATGTTTTAGCTTATAGAAACACAAATTTCGCTCCACCCAATTAATTATCTAAATCAGACTGTGAAAATTATTGAGTTGGACGTGTATAAATTGGAGTATCACAAGCAAAGTTACAGTTTACATATGTACATCTAAATTTGTGAGATGCATATAGCTAGAAAAGAAAAAAACAAATTTTAATGAATAGTTTAAAAAACTTAACTTCGTGTATCTTTTCCAGAATCTGAGAATTTTCAGCTTGGAAGGTAATTAACACGATTGCACTTGCCACAACATTTTTCGGCGAAAGACTCCATATATCTTTAGTACTTCTTCCACATGAAAAGGGATTCACGTTGTTGAAACAGGAATCTTTCCATTATACTCGCACATATTCCACAAAAACAAAACTAATATGTAGTCCAAGATGTTAATTACACTACTATTACAGTGCAGTTATATGTACAGAGAAGTTATAGATCAGATCATGTGAGTCCTATGTCTTCCTTACGTAGGCTACCTCCAAAATGTCAACGCTTGAAACACTATAAATACCACAGTTTCTCACCTCCCATAAGCCATCAACAAGCCAAAGCAGCTAGCTAATAGCACTTGCTCCTTTACTTTCTTCTTCTTCCCATCCATATATTTCAGCCTCTCCCATACTAACTCCTCTAGTCAATGGCAGACATTGAAGCTCCTTTTGGAAGCTCCATGCATGGAGTAACTGGCAGAGAACAAAGCTTTGCCTTTTCTGTGGCTACGCCTGATACTGTCCCTGCTGAAACCTCAGCAAATTTTGCTTTGCCAGTGGATTCTGAGCACAAGGCAAAAGAAATCAAGATCTTCTCTTTTGCTCAGCCCCACATGAGATCTTTCCACCTTGCCTGGATCTCATTCTTCACCACTTTCATCTCAACTTTCGCCGCTGCTCCTCTGGTTCCCATCATCCGGGACAATCTTGACCTAACCAGAGCAGACATAGGCAATGCTGGAGTTGCTTCTGTCTCGGGAAGCATTTTCTCCAGGCTAGTAATGGGAGTAGTCTGTGATCTGATCGGGCCGCGATACGGCTGCGCTTTTGTTAACTTGTTAGTAGCTCCTGTTGTTTTCTCTGTTGCATTTGTGTCTTCAGCCGAAGGATACATAGCCGTGAGGTTCATGATTGGATTTTCATTGGCTACGTTTGTGTCTTGCCAATATTGGACTAGTATTATGTTTAATAGTAAGATTATAGGGCTTGTTAATGGTGTTGCAGCAGGATGGGGTGACATGGGAGGCGGTGTTACCCAACTTCTCATGCCTTTTCTTTTTCAACTGATTAAAATGGTGGGTGCCACCCCATTTACTGCCTGGAGGATTGCCTTTTTCATCCCTGGATGGCTTCATATTATCACAGGGATTATGGTCTTGACCCTTGGCCAAGATTTGCCTGATGGTAATCTCAGTACGCTCCAGAAGAGAGGTGATGTCCACAAAGACAAATTTGCCAAAGTGAGCACTATTTTTTTTTTCTAGTCAAAGTGACTATAATTTTAAATGTTTGTACTCTTCTCAAGTACAAATATTTTACACATATATACATTATATTTATGTAAAATTATGATCGACCTAGACTGGACCTTTACAAAACCCCATCTGATCAAACCCAAAGAATGAAACAATTAAAAAAGGATAAAGAAAATATAGGAGATTTTACTTTCTAAATAAAGTAATGAAAATTTTAATCTCTTTTCCACTTCCTTTTAGGTGTTTCGTCATGCAGTCACAAATTACAGAACGTGGATATTTTTTCTCATCTACGGCTTCTCCATGGGAGTTGAGCTATGCATAAACAATGTTATTGCAGAATACTTTTTTGACAGGTTTGCTCTATTCTTAATCCCTTGTCTTCAATATATCAGATATCCATTTGTTGCTTCATAAACTCAACCACTAAAATCTTATGCACTTTAACCAGGTTTAACCTGAAGCTACACACTGCGGGAATCATAGCAGCAAGCTTTGGCATGGCCAACTTCGCTACTCGTCCTTTCGGAGGATTTGCCTCAGACTTTGCGGCAAGAAAATTCGGCATGAGGGGTCGGCTATGGGTTCTTTGGATCGTCCAAACCCTGGGAGGAGTCTTCTGCATCTGGCTTGGTCGCGCCAATTCACTTCCGCTAGCAATTTTAGCCATGATCCTCTTCTCTATTGGAGCTCAAGCCGCATGCGGGGCAGCATATGGAATCATCCCCTTCATTTCTCGACGATCCCTCGGCCTAATCTCCGGCCTAACCGGTGCAGGTGGAAATTTTGGAGGTGGATTGACCCAACTAGTCTTTTTCTCAAGCTCGACATTTTCCACAGCCACAGGCCTAACTTGGATGGGTGTCATGGCGGTGGCGTGCACTCTTCCTGTGGCGCTTGTCCACTTTCCACAGTGGGGAAGCATGTTTTTTCCAGCTTCAAAAGATGCAAAGTATAGTGAAGAATATTACTATGAATCAGAGTGGAATGAGGATGAGAAACAAAGAGGGCTGCACCATGGGAGTCTCAAGTTTGCTGAGAATAGCAGATCAGAACGTGGGAAGAGGCAGGTGATTGCTTTAGCGGCAACACCTCCTCATTCCACACCTAACCATGCGTGACGTTTTGTTGCATGGAAATTAGTCAATGATAAAGTAAGCTAAGAAAACTAAGGATCTTCTGGATTCTATACGAATAAGTAAACAAACCTTGTAAAATTGCTGGTGTTGCTTATAGACGCTAATTAACCAGTCTGAAAGCATCGAAGTGATCGAGAGAGTGTATCTGCAGCTAGTTGTTTGCAGCATACGTCCATGATCGATCTGCCGGAGTATTTCAACTTACTCCTATGTGTTACTGCCTCGTTATGTAACTTCCAATAGTGATATGAATCGTTGACTGGTTTGTCTTATTCCTATTATGAGCTAAACTGAAGTACTACTACTATCTTTTTACTTATTTAGTAGGTATCTTGGTAAACCAATTTGAACAGAAGGAGGATGCTGAAAGAAATCCAGATACCATTTTACCCTTGGATGAGAAGAACCAATCTACCATTTTTTGTTTCCATTTTCTTTTACATTTTTTCCCTTTTTCTGGTTCTTCTAATCTAGAAAGTACTCTGCTCTGCACAATCGAGTTAATTTGAAATTAAATGGAAGAGTGTACGCATTGACGATTTAGTTTATAGAAAATATGAACGTTGCAGACACTTTGTGATTGAAATTTACAGAATCATGAATAGGGACGGACACAGAATTTTAAATTAGGGGCCCGCGAACAGTGAAGCAAAGAATAACCCAAAAAAAATTATAACAAATGAAGCACACTAAAAACAAAAATTAAATAAATGATAACTAACAAATAAATATTTTTACTAATAGAAGACATTGTTTAAAGCAAAACATGAAATTTAGACTTGTCAATTAGGAAGATTGAATGTTTGAAATGAGTTATATGATTTTTTTTTTTACTTCTATGGTTCTTTTTTAATTCAAGTTAATCTTGTACAAATAGAATTCTAGCTGTGATTGAATTTCCTTTAATTTGTCATTTGTTTTCTATTTGTATAATGTTTTCCTAATGGTAACTCGTAAACAGACGGTTTGGCTAATGACTGCCCATTAGGCACTCTAAGAGGGGGTTCAAGTGTTAGTTAATTCAGAAAAGTGTCACAATCCAAGGGTGCAATAAATATGAATGTGTGTATTTACATAGTTATTTAGGCGTGATTAATGGGCACCCATTAGAAAAAAAATCATAAGAAGAAACTAAGAGTTCATTTATTTTAGGAACTTACATAAAGAGAAGTTAGTGTTTCCTTAAGATAATATTTGAAACTTTTGCTGATATTAATATCATAGTTGCAATTATGTTAAACTACAAGAAAGTAGAAACTAGAGTAAATTTTTAATATAAGGACAGTGGAGTTAGCTTCCGAGTAAATTTTTTATACATTGTTAGTGTACAATTTTTTTTTACACTAGCAGGGTTAAATCATTGCCAAATTACATGAATTTAAATTTAATTTAAATTCATACATATGTGACATACATCCATAGCTGCTAGTATAAAAAAAACACTATAATGTCATTATATAAAAAATTAATCCTTAGTATATTATGGGATACTTTTGAAGGAGTAATAAAATAAATAACATAATTAACGATAAACATGTTGGGAGGCAAAGTGATAGAGTTCTAATTAAAAAATAATACTCTATGAAGAATTTTTGAAAAGTTTGGAGGACGGCTGCCCCTATCAATTAGAACCTATCTAGTTTGTAAAGTTTGGGAACCTACCATGAACCATTAATTCTCTCAAACCTATCATCATTTTATCTTCTTATATATTCCTAAATTTTATATGTCTCTATTTCTTATATTTATTTGGGTATTTCTATTCCTGTGCCCTTAGCACGCATGATAAAAGGTGGTTTTCTAGGTTTTAGTTATGTACAAAAAATTTTTGGATAAAGTTTGCTAAATTCAAGTGATGGATGATAATATTTAAAATTTGAAGTGAGTCCATGCTCTATATTTTGTATGCTTATCCTGTGCTCTAAAGGCACAAAATTTTTTTTAAAAAAAAAACTTATTTGGTAAAAAGACATTCATGTAAAATTTGAAATTATAGGTGATAAAAAGTACGATTGAGAGAGTGTTATATATTATCCTTTAGGCACTTGCAATTTTTTAAAAATTTTAGGCGATAAATGGTATGCATCTATATTCTATAACTATCAAAGTTCCATAGTTTATTATACTAATAGAATCCTAAGTTTATTACATAATTAATAAGTATTGTACGAAGGTAAATTCTACTAACAGTTAATGCGATGCGTTATCTGAAATGTTGTGCATACTTCTAGATGTGAACTAATATCATCTATAATATGTTATTATGGATACTTCTATCACCAAAAAAAACTGAAAAATTTTCAGCACTAGAAAGTACCCACAAAGTAAAATGACACGGATGCCAATTAAGATCTCAGAAACTGACAGTGTATCATCCATCCAATCATAATAATATATTCACTGACAATATATATAAAATTTACCCTCGAGATAAAAGACGTATCAAAAGTCCACCCTCTCGTTGGCAACAAGTGCGGCAACTTATTATATGCAAAAATTGATAAGTTGACCTAGCCATATAAATTATAAAGCGGTTGGATCGGGCCACCAGACCAAGATACTATAAAGATCCATTAATGGGGCAAATAAAAGTCAAAGGAACTTCAAGGAACGTGCATGCTTAGCTGCGTTCGTCGTCCACCGTTCATTATACTCGCACATTTCTTCCTCGGACAGTCAATAAAGAAACCGCCGTTTACCAAAAAAATAGATAAAGAAATTAAGGTACAATGTGATTCTCCTCTGTGTAAAGCCATCCTCTGACTTTTCGAATCAAATATTTGTTTGGTTGAACGTGAATTCTCTGTGATGAAAAAAGAATTTCCCAAATTCCATGGCAAGTTGTACGGTGTGGTAGGAGGAAATTTTTTTTTTGTTGAAAAAAAATATAAATTTCAGTAATATCTCATGCCTGTCATTTTTAAGGATTAGAAATTGGAACCCTTTTTCGAAAAGCAGCTACAATTACAATAGAGGGTAGAAGTCTTGAGAGGATGTCATTCCTTAATCTACACTGGATCTAGTAAGCAAATTTGATCTGAACTAACAGATGCAGGTGGATTTGGAGTCTTTCAACCATTAAAAAAAAAAACTGCAAATTGGTGATTCAAGCATCATAGTTGCATTGAAGAAAGTGAAGCTAAAGCACATCTTATCATGCCTTGGGACTAATTGAAGTATTAGACCCTGTATTTTGTTAAGAATACAACTCCATGAAAGCAGACGAGCTTTACAGTCAGCAATGAATTTATTAAAGTTGTGGGAGGAATCCTTCAGCATATATTCAGCCGAAAATGATGCTGATGCATGGTGGGAAATTAAATTCTACACCAAGTGGAGTTTAAAAGCTAAATACCATGTAAAGTTCCGCCTCAGACAAAACTCAAGAGATTCAGAAGAAGAAGAAAAGAATTGTTACAAATCTGATAGGTTGCTCCACATGTAGAGTTTCCCAAACAGGTGTACGGTCATACCCTGATAGCATTTCAGCACATTCATCCGTACTTATATTTACGTCCTCACTACGATTCCTGCCAACTAATTAACATTAAAGTTTAGCATGATTCAAGGGCCCTTGTCAGCTTGATTTGATTATTGCAATTGCAAGCCTGTTTCTTTGACTAGCATTCTTAAATCACATACATGAACTGGCTTATACCCCGTTCAAAAAACTGAAAAAGCATATTCTTGATCCTTTGGCACCCTTGGAGACATGAAGATAATGTCATTATGTCGACATAGTTTAAACCATTTCTTCATTATAAGAAGCACCAGGACAGCTGATAGTTCAGTTGCTTTGTTTTCCTTCCTCATATAGCCAATGGGCTAATCAGGCTGATGATATTTTATGCTAGTCCTAGTTCAGTAGTCATTCACATTTTAGGAAGCACCGTCAGAAGTTGAGGCATGAAAAACTTGCAGGAAATGGTACCTTCAACAGGAAAGATTAGCTAGTTATAGTTCCTAATGTAGTTGCACCGATTTATATACACACATGTACTACTAGCTTTAAGATAGATCACCTGAAGTCATTTATGAATGGCTATAGAGGGTTGCCTAGGTCTGCATTGGGCAACTTCAGTAACAAAGCTACAAAAGGGTTTGATTCTCATTCGTACTGAACAAAAAGCAAAGGTAGAAGCATATTATATCTCAATACAATTCGCATTAGGTTAAAAAACTACGACAGCCACGGCCAAGTCGATCTCAGTCTGAGATTGTATGATATTCTTATCACTAAGTTTTGACCTGAACAGGACTCAATTCTCAATCTGTCTGAGCACTGATGCCATGTCTCAAGAACCCCGGATATATACACCAAATCATTTCAAGCTTCAAAAAATGTAATGAATGCACAGCAAATCGTTTCTTGTAAACATGAAACAACTAAAGTAGCGTTGTGAAAAGGAAAAAGGTAAAAGCAACTCAAGCTCCTACAAATTTGTCTATACATAGAAATTGCACGCAATTACATACAAAAAGACTTGTCCTTTTTGTTTTTTAGGCGCGTAAAAAGACTGGCTTTTCCAGGGACTTCAAATAAAGAAAAAGACTGGCATCGATTTGCTTGAATCACTTTCTCGAGTCTTGATGGCGTTTAGCTGATCGATGCAATGAGAAACAGAGCTCAATTAGAACCACCGAAACTTCAGTTAATCTAGAAGCTAAGCTTCCCTGTGCCACCACAATTACTACAAGATCGAGAAGAAGAGCATTTTGTGCAATAGCTCCACTTTTTTGGAAGCCTGTTGAATTGAAGCACAAGACTCTTGTTACTATTTTCCAAAATACAGAAATTTGTAGAGAAAGAGAAGGGAGGAGGTACATCAATTTTACCCAGCTGTGTATCTGGTAGCTGCGTTCTTTGCCATCAATCTTGCTCTCTCAGCACTTTCCTCTGAGAGTTTCTTTAGCACAAAGCCTTCTCCTTTGCATTCTGGACAAACACCAGAACCGCCACAGTCATCACAAATTTTTGTGGATGCCTGTACCAATAACAAGGATCACACTTCAAAGAAATGCCTGCCTACAGCATGAGTAAAGGCAGGATTTAACTGCAAAGCTAATGGTCTTCTGTTTTTCCTTAACTGTTGGGTTAGGTTTTTTTTGACGGTCTCTGTAGTTCCACAGAGGAAATAGATCAAGGCAGAATATATACCCATTAAACCAAATAGGAGATATTCTAAATTTCGAATCATAGACTACTGAGATGCATAGAGGTCATCTATCCCATATGATAAATTCTTCACTTTGATATAGATGGGAATAAGTCTCACAACAAACAGTTTTTTAGCTTAAGCTTTCAACAGACATAATGGAAAAATCACATCTATAAGAACGACTTACATTTGATTTAGCAATGCACAAGAACTTGAAAAGCTCTTGATAGATATTCTACTTCTCTGGTTGCATTAGTGTTATGTGCAACATTACCTCTTAAGTCTCATAAGAACTGTGATTAGTTGTTATTCAAGTTCTTAATAGATATTCTACTTCTCAGGTTATATTAGTGCTATGCACAACATGGCCTCTTAAAAGTCTCATAAGAACTGCGATTAGTTGTCATACACACCTCAGTTGTTTCAGAAGCTTCCGTTCTTCTTTTAAGAAGAGTAGCTGCCGCACCTACAATGGTAGCAGCAACTGCAATAGAAGCAGCTGTTTCTGGTAGAGCACAGAATATTCTGCATGTTCTGCACTCTGGTTGGTTTAACTTCAACACTGAAGGAGAATAAATACTTCTCTGGAGCACTTTACAGCTATTGCGTTTGATTTGTCTCGCTGCTTATAATATCAAAAGTCAGGTCAGCAACAGCCACTGATGATTTTGAGCAGTTGACAAGATATAGTGCAAAATCTTGTAAAACAGGGATCCATAAAGTTAAAAATGAAAAGAAAAAAAATGCAGGAAATCTGTCACGAGAGGGACATCTTAGCAACTCTAACCAAACCTCAAAGACATCAATTTTCACAATATAGCAGTAGAGGTATTATCCACAGTCAAGCGGAGTTCATTGCACCAGCAAGATCAGAAGCGCAGAGATCAATCCAGTTTTTCTAGCCAACTATAAATGAGCTGTGAGCTGACAGACACATCAGAATGAGCAAGTTCATGTTGTGAATATTGCATAGAATTAACAAAGATATAGAACTTTCAAATGCATGTTTGTGACACCAACTGGCAATACATCATCAAAGCACATTTTGAATAGCATGTATCAAATTGTCTTATGTGTCCAAGTTCACATTTATGGTCTAGCAATTGAGGGTAGTTGAACATGCATCTGTTTACCTGGTCTCATCAGCAAGGACGTAGCACCAAGTATCAGACATTCTCTGAGTTAAAAAGAAGAAAACAAGGTTTGCACTAAAGATAGAATGATCGTCTTGAAGTTATCGTCATCTCTGTGTATTTCACAACACCAAAGTCAAAGATTCATACTCAGTCAGCACTCTGTCATTTTGGTGGCGTTTAAAGGAATCATAGAAAAAGCAATTTTGAGGACACTAGCAAAGCTTTATCTCTCGCATAAAGCACAGAGCTCCATCCCAGTTTTCATTTTATTCTTAAATTTGATTGTCTTCGGTTCAACCTATAGAAATTGGGATTTCGTAGATCTAGGTACCGTCTTTTTATCAGAGAATGGTGAGCATGCATAGAACTAGAAATCTTTAACCATTAGAGAGACTTGTTTAACTGTGACCATTCAGTAATCCTAGACAAGTTAGATATTATTAGCTCAAAACAGCACAAGAAAAGGTTTTCTGATTAAATCAAGACATGGCATTACATCATTGTCAGTTATTTTTTAATCCTCCCTTTCATTGCAAACCAAATTATGATAAGGAAATGGACATCCAAACTGTTTCATTATTCATTACAGACACTTCAGTCTCCAACTATCAATTGAAACTTTATGCCTCACCATTAAATATGACCATATCCTTCTACCACGCTTCAATTTTCATCTTACTAATCAAGAGTATTAAACAGGGGACAGTTTCCTCCAACAAACTACACCTCATTAAGTATCGATCTTTATTGACAGCATTTTCACATTTCTTCTTCAGCTCTGCTCCCCAGCAACTTTCAAGGATCAACAAACATATACAGTCATTAAAAGGTATATAAGAGAAAACCTACCACAATGTGCATCTAACTATATCTTGAATTCATAATATATCAGCAACCCTCTTGAAGTGTTGTTCACCACCCAACAACAACAAACTGCAAACCTCTTGCCCCATTTTAATGCTGTGAAATTAACTAGCCATCTAATCTGTTTATTTTTTAGAACTGTGCACAATAGATATCCCTTCTTGGTTAAGTCCTTCTATCCTTAAATAAGTTGCAACTACTTGACGCTGGTGATTCAACCAATTAGAAACCAGAAACCAAACCTCAAATTGCGCTCAAATTCAACACTTGCTTGAAAAAACCTAACAAAAGGCACCATATCTAACTTCCTTATCTACCCATAAATGACTTATCCTAAAAGTTTAAATCAATCCCAGTTATTACCCAATAAATAAATAAATCCCACTAATTATAAGTTCGGGTGAAGTTTTTACTGCAATCTATAATGAACTCAAGAATCCCATTTACAGCACATGCATCAAAGATTCCATTTTTAACTAGACAGTACGCTCATATTATACAACAACTCACTCAACTACCGCCGCCAGCAGCAATGGGTAACAATGGATAAGTTCAACAGATGGCAGTAGTAGGCAGAAGGTAAGTAGAAAGTCACAATTAAAAAACAAACTAGTATCTCCCAGCATATGCTACAAAATTCTCAACTTATCCAGATGGGATTTTAAAGAAAAGAAAGGACATTAAGGAGAAAATTTACTCTCTTTACTGTCGAAGGAAGCAACTGATACAACCGTACTATGCAACCTGAGCTCCATTTTGGAATGGTTCCTTTTCTCCCCGGTGTGTCAATCAAGTGCCTTATCTTGGAATGGTTTAGGAATTCTGCCTTCAGCCTTCGGCTGTTGATATCAGGATTTGGAGTATCAAGAAAGACTAGCAGTATATGATTTGCATAATGCCCTCAGTTTTACCAAAAATTTTAATTTGCCTTTTTAGCACTTTCCAAGACAAAATTACAAATCCCTGTATTATTATCAAAATCTCCAAGTGTGCTTTTGTTTTCCTTAACCACTGGTATTCCTTTTCTACAATGTTTAATTTTCTAATTTCCAAAATTCACCCCCTTTTCTATCAGATACAACACACACTTGAGAATGAAATTTTACCCTTGCTCACTTTGATATGAGAAGTAAATACTCAAGCTCTGCTTCCGAATTTATGCTTACCTGTATCTCTTTGTTGCTAGGCGCATATGGTAAATTATGCATTAAAAATTTTTGGTGGATAGCTTAAAATTCTATCCGGATAGAACTCTGGCGGACCAGTAAATTTTTTTACTAGTTTAGCCAAGACTACAACTTCCAAAACATAATGCATAAAAGTAAAACTGAGAAGGGTGGAAAGGGGAAAGGGTTAGTTAAGAGGAAGTCTGTACACTTATTGATTTGCCGCCCAAATCATTACCAAAATCCTATCTATTGTTATACCAAAACCTGTTCCTTTTCACCTTCCCAACTACTGTACACTAATATTACAAAGTTGCAAACTTGCAATACACTTGTATTGTACCAGTTAAGGTGGTTGTGGCAAACCTTATTATGATCATTCAAAAATTTCAGCTTGGCATTGTTGGGTTTTTGCCACGTGGCATAATTGTTTGATCTCCTGTCCAAGTTGTATTGAAGAGGAACACGTGTGATCTTTAAAGAAGAGAAAAAGCCTTGCATGTCAGGTCTTGTTCATGGGCTTCCACCCTTCCACAAGTTGGGGTTGTTGTGCTTGTGGGGTTGACTTAGGAAAGTCGACTATGGTTACATTTTATTTTGGTTAATGACCTTTAGGTTCTGTTTGATAAAATTAAATCTGAATTCTTCTAGAGTCTGAATTTTGAAATTTAAATATTAAAATAATTAATTTACTGAATTTTAAACACTAAAAAAAAATATATGAATGTCTGAATTTTAATGCTAAACCTATTTATACTTTTTGATAAATATTTATAACTGAATGCTTAATAAGTTAAATTTGATAATTTTGCCGTTATATCTTTTCATCCAAAAAAAAAATAGAACCTGTGATTCAATTAGCTTAAAATTTTTAGGTATGAAAATGATAATATTTATTTTTAAATCAAATTAATATAAAAGATGAAATATGTTATATGAGAAGTATGGAAAAGATGTGAAAGTCTTTAAAAAGGAAGACAAGAAAAAAAGAAAATCATTAGATAGAGAATATTAGGTTGTTTAATTAGATAAGAATTTTGAACATAATTAATAAACAAGGGTAGATTTGGTAGATAAGATCAGGTAGTTGAAGTAATTCTATTGATTCTTATCAGAATTAAGCATTCAATTAGGATTCTTGTGCTGAAAAAAATACATACAAGTTCAGCACTACTTAACAAATTCAGCAAATAGATTTTCGTTTATCAAACAGTCAAACATCTGAATGTCTGAAAAAGTTCAGATTCAGCACTTTTTTATGTTATCAAACAGACCATTACTTGAGAGATTTCATTTTTTTTTCGTCAAACGGCAATGTAACTTGGGAGATTTTTGTTGTTTAGGAAGGGAAGTGAGAGAAAGAGGAAGGTTTCTGCTATTTGGAAGATTTTTGAGGATCCAAAAGAAGAGAAACCAACTGATTTGGAAGGAGAGTTTTGTAGCTACAGTTAAATAAAGTTTCCATCGGTCTGTCCAAATATGGGGGGAAAATGAAGGAAAGCTGGCAGAAGCTTGATAAATCTTATGAAAATATCAATTCTGTCCTTAGATAGTTATTGAATAAAATTATTGTAATTGCATACATGTCTAGAATCATTTCAAATCTCTTCCCTTATTTTCTCTTCTCTTCTTTTCTGTCGTAGCTTAATATTTCTCATCTTTTCTTTTCTATCCTAAACTCCCAGACTAAGCATTATCATTAGAAACTTACGTTGGCTCTTCCAAGGTCTTCAAAAAGGTTAAAAAGATGTTAATAGACAATAATTAATGCTAGTGGCCAGGGCAGTGTTTGATCTTTATAAGAGTAAACCAATTCAGTTTCTCCTATTGAAGCTCCATAAATGCTCTTTTAAACCTTGCCCGCCAGGACGGCCCCAACACTAGCTGCACTTAAAAACGCTTTCGTGGTAGCTAATAGGTTTTAAATACAAACTTTCCGAAGAGTTAAAAATATTTCTAACCAAATATGCTCATTAAAGATGAGTAACAATACGTGGAGTTGTAGGAAAATCATTGAAGCATCAATTTTGTGTTCGTCGGTCAGACATTTAGCAATTTCTGTTTCCTCTTGGGAACGAATCATTTATTATACTGTAGATACATCTATCTAAATGATAGCAGATGAACGAACGAATTTTACAAGATGAGAAAAGAAACCCCAGAATCTTGAACAGGGTCCGATGTATTGTTTTCATAAAGTATAGTAGCTCAAATTCACACGACTCAATTTGCTAACTTATAAACGAGGAAATATCATGTACTAAGAGGTATCTGACTTGGGTGCATTGACGGGAAATCACGGGCATCCTGGCCTTCAACAGAGGGACTTTCACAGTTCAAAAAGAGCACCCACCACACCAACTGATCATCATGACCACACTTTGTGTCCTGAAGACTGAATCCCCCCGCCTGCATGAATGCTGAATAGTGATAACTCCACGTACTCTTCTTACTTCAGCTGAGCTGTGCATCTCAGCATCTGCCTTCCTCATGTCTTACTCACCAGCCTATTTAAGGACCTCTTCACTTCTTTTCTGCAGCACAAAATTTACCAATTCATTGCAAAACTTCTATCCAACCTTAGAGATGGCTGGTACTAATGCATTCTGCATTGCGATCATATTTCTGCTGTTATTGTTGCCTACTCCTAATGATGCAACAGCAAGAAACTTTCCGTATAGTGGTCCGAGCACGATGATATATGGAGAAACAAGAAGGCCGGAAGGAGGCTATGTCAATATGAAGCCGCCCCCGTTGCATCACAGAAAAGGGCTCCCCTATGGAAGGGTAGTAAAACACTGCATGCCAAAGGGACTTAGGCATTCATCAGCGCCAAGTCGGTACGCAAACAGTTACCCTTTTGGATTGCCGTGCTTCACCAGGAACCCTTTTCAGCCTTGAACGAGTTGCAATGGAGGTGGGATTCAGGAATGGTTGTTTTGAAGTCGGGGAATTTATGAACTGGGAAATATAGATTATATATGCGCAGTTTTGCTTCTGCCTACAGGGATTCAAACTATGTATTGTATATGATTCGAATCTGTATCTGAGTTTGTGGTGTGTGCATGTAAGCTATGTGCTCTGAGATATGCAAACTCAAACTAGATTATATCACTGAAGAGCTTCAATGCTTAATCAAATTATCAAACCTTTATAAACAGGACTGCTAAATTTTGCTCTAGATTTCTCATTGTTTATTTAGAGTCTGCAGAATATATCCTCTGGACAGTTATAATTTGCAAACATCAAGCATACGGCTTATTCCATTCCAGGCTTCCAGCCAGGCAAAGCAAAGATGAAGATTTATTCTTTGTGTACAAAACAAACCTACTGAACTTTTAGTTCCGGCAGGAAACGTGTGCCTTTGAATGGAAGTGGAAAAGAACACTGAGTTCAGACTTCTGTTTCAGTTTTGTTTATATCAAACAATTTGAAATGACCCTTGACCTAAAATATCTGTTAATGATCATAACTCAGATTTATGGTGATTTGATTATCTGATTAAAGGCCACATATACAGCTGCGCCAGGATGGTAGGACCACAATATTACCCCCGTATATCTGCCATGTTACGCGAAGGGGCAAGGCAAACCGTGAATGCATTAAGTAGAATCCAGATGAAGCCAGTCCTAGCATCTGAAATGCCGGCAAGATGACACCAACACAGTAAAATACATGGTGCAGTGCTAAAGAAGGAAGACAGATTAGCTCCGCTTGGCTACTCCACAACACCATTTACAAAGTTTTCATCATCACCCCGGCAATGGGAAGACTTCCTAATGAAAAATCGCTGATAAAGCAATATCCTTTATACGATGGCAGCATAGAGTCCACTTTTAAAGGGTACAAAGAACGGGGCTACTAAGGATCATGCCCTGCAACCATGCAATTCTGAGTGCAGCCGCACCCAGTGCAGATCACATAAATCAACTTTTTGAAGAAAGGTTCAAACCATCTTTGCCGTCTTTGCTTCACATAAACCAGAAAGTAGCCGATTTCCAACCAGTACGCCAATTGTTTCCAAGTAAAATCCGGGTCATAAGTGTAACACCTATATTGCACACACTAACATTCAGTTGTAAGACTCCTAATTAAGTTTTAACTTCTATTAATCTAAGCAACATCGATCACCAATAGAGAGGCCAAAAAAACAAGAACAGGATGGGGTTCTCTCTCCGTCACTCTCTCCCAAGTTGGCTAATCTTTCTCATCAAAAGCCTCATAACAATTGTTCTCAAATAATTTCTAGTTAGATATTTTTACTTTTCTTTTTGGGACCACGTATATAACAAACATGGAGGTTGACTTTGGAGATTTGAGGATTACTACATATTTATCAAGCACTCGGGTTGAATTTGGAGATCTGGTGATTTGGGAGAGCAGAGGGAGAAGAAGCTATACCATGAAAAGAAGGGAGCCATGAAGAAAGGATGAAGAAGATGGGGTAAAAATGCAGCAGTTCACCCAAATATTGTAGCCAATTTCCAATGGATTGTCGCCTTTCTCTGGGGAAAAACCATCCTAAATAGACACGTACATATTCTTTAACCTAACCTACACGACGACTCTCTCCACTTGGAATCCTGCTCCACCGAAACGGCACAAAGCTCCATCACAAAATAACAACTTCGTGGCACGGATTCACATCCTGAAAAGTCAGTCAAGAAGGCCACCAAAAAAGTATCGGTTTCCAACTCGAAAACAGATTAAAATCCCACCAGAGTAGAACCCTCTCCTACTCGCACTCGAGGGAAAAGAATGACGACGCACAGACAAATGCGTCCTCCATAAAACAAAATGGGAGAGCATAATATTTTTCACACCAGTCACGCTCCCGATTTCCATTTGGGGTGTTAGTCCCCTCAGAGCCACTACTGACTCTTATTCGATATTAGGTCAACTAAAGTACTCAAGTCTAGGAAGATAAATCCTTCAAAAAAAAAAAAAAGTCTAGGAAGATAAAGATTTTAATTCTAGAATCTCCCAAACAAAATAAGTTAAGCTTGAAGGAACAGTAATCCTCGGAGGGGTTGAGACCCCAACTGTCAATGTCAACCCAGAATCCCACAAACTCCTCAAGTTCTACCTTTAAAATACATTAAAACACAATGTATAAGCGAGGATCACCTCCTCTTGTGTAACCAGAATTGCATGAAGAGAGGGGATAGCATCACTTGCAAAAGCAAGTGCAGGATATCTATATGGCTAACTATACAAGTCATCTTCGTCAGCACCACCAGCAGAGGTTGCAAATGGGTCAGATCCGGTATTCTCAGTTCCAGACGCTGCAAATCGGAATTCACTTCCAAATCCTCGAGACTGCTGTAGGGTCTGAGCAAATGCTTGGTATTTCCGTATGTCAGCATCACTCACACTTCTGCGAGCAAACTTCATGGACTCCTCAAAGTGTGCAGCCTTAATTTCTGCAACCTCTTCCTCAACATCCTCGTCCATTGAATCAGGATTCTCCCTTCTCCTCTTCTCTCTCTCAATGTCCTGCAATAGAAAATATGCAACATCAAATCATCATCAATAAGCAAAAACAAATTTAGAGATGCTAAGAAAGGCCAAAATAGATTATGACAAGGTTGGAAACCACCAAAAACAAACCTGACTTCTAAGATTAACATTTCAAGCAGTGTCCACAAAACATTACAAATTGATTCATCAAGACTCAGGCAAAACCTTGGGTTTACAATGATTTAAGATCAAAGAAATGAAATCTAGTAAAAGGGTAAAAATCCCAAAGGACAAACTACAATACCATCACCCGGGGAACCATAAGGCTTGGTGCTTAAAATCCTCCTTGATAAAGTAGGACGCAAGAGAACCAAAGAAAAGGCAATCACACAACATGACCATCAAGAGAGCAAATTGTGAACATTATTAATTCTAATTGAAATCTCTAAAAGACTAGCTACATAAAAAGAAAGACACAAAAACACACACATGCACACATTCAGCTTTATATGGTTCTATCCTTCACAAGTTCCACAAATAAATCTTCATATGAGATTAATAACCCTCGTGCCTTAGGTTGGAAGTAACGTCCTGCTCACAAGGATTTGAATTATTATCTTCATTTAGTTGAATCCTAGAGATTCTCGTAAAGTCCTAAATAAGAACGGAAAAAAATTCTTCTTTGGAAAGTATTCCTCAACAGCAGTTTTAGCATTTGATGGTCCATTTACAGCAGAGCATCTGTATTATACAGAGAACAGAGAGCATTTACCTTACTTGTTACACGTCTAACACACATTGACCAATAAAAAATAACAAAAATAACAAATCTTAGGGTATTCAAAAGAAGAAGATAAATGCAAGCAGGTCATTAGCTCATAAGTTAAAACTGCAAATAGAAGAGGGTAAAAACACATACTTTCTCAATATTCTCTCGTATGGCATACTTGCAAGCCCGCTGGCATATTTCTGTAATATCAGCCCCACTAAATCCTTGAGTATATTTGGCAAGAGCTCTCAAATCAACATCTTTGGAGACTGGTGATTTCCTGAGGCAGGCCTTAAAAATTTGGAGACGAGAATCTTCATCTGGTAGAGGGATATAAATTAGCTGATCAAGACGGCCAGGCCGGAGAAGTGCAGGGTCTATTATGTCAGGCCTGTTAGTGGCACCGATGATAAAAACAGTTTTCTTAGCTGACATGCCATCCATTTCAGTCAAAAGCTGGTTAAGAACTCGGTCAGCTGCACCACCAGCATCTCCCACACTGCTTCCTCTCTGTTAACATGATCAGGAAGGTGCTTTGTAAGGTATTCATTTCAAAATATGTAAACAAGGCAAAATTGCAGGATCTAGGCTATCTTCTTCCATTCATTGCTTTTACATAATCTTTTTGCGTTATAGCAACATAGGTAAAGCTTCACAAAGATGACCATCATTTAAACAAATTAAAAAATAAAAGATCCTATTTTGAAGTTATCCCAAAATTTCATTATAGTTCACTCCAATGAAAAATAAATGACACCTTTCAATATCTCACAAGCACCTTTATAGCAACAAAATTTCATAATTTAATCAATGGCAAATTGGAAATTAAACTCTGGATATAATTACAAATATAATTGGACAAAGTTCATCGCAATTCACACACACTCTAATTTTGAAATATATTAATAGCAATGGGTAGGTTTACTTCACTCTACACGTGAGAGAGAGAGAGGGGTACCTGGGTAGCAATGGAGTCAAGCTCATCAAAGAAGAGAACACATGGCGCAGACTGTCTAGCCTTGTCAAAGATTTCACGTACATTGGCTTCACTTTCTCCAAACCACATTGTAAGCAATTCAGGGCCTTTGACACTAATGAAATTGGCTTGGCATTCATTTGCAATTGCCTTGGCCAAAAGAGTTTTCCCACATCCAGGAGGGCCATAGAAAAGGACACCTTTTGAAGGGGACATGCCAAACTTCTCGAACTTCTCCGGATGTTCCACTGGATATTGGACAGTCTAAAAGATGAAGAGAGAAGTTAGGCGTGTACAACCTTGACAAAGATTACCAGATGCAGTTGACAATCCAATAAAAAATTAAGGCAGTTTCTAGTAACTCCCATACCTCTTGAAGTTCACGCTTGACATTTTCAAGGCCACCAATGTCTTCCCAAGAAACATTAGGAACTTCAACCACCTGCTCATCAACACAACAAATTTGAAGTTTTCAGCAAAAAGACACACCAAGAGGAATGCATATCAGAACCGATTAACATGTTACAAACAAAAAGTTTACAACTAAAAATCACTTACTGTCTCACGCAAAGCAGATGGATTGCTGGTACCAAGTGCTGTCTGGAAGTGTTCATTTGTTACAGCCATGGAGTTCAATATTTCAGCATCAATGGTGTCATCTTCCAAGTCAATGACATCCATCTTTTCCCTGATGCATTGAAGGGCAGCTTCAGTGCAAAGGGCAGCAAGGTCAGCACCAACATAACCATGGGTGTCTTTAGCAATTCTTTCCAAATCAACCTGCACAGAAGAAATATTTTTGTCAACCCTATTAGTTTCTCTTTTGCTCATTTCTTTCATTAATTAGCAAGACCATCTTAAATAATAAGTCGGCCTTACATCCTCAGCAAGTTTCATGTTCTTGGTATGTATGCGAAGAACTTCAAGGCGTCCAACCTCATCAGGAACACCAATGTCTATTTCCCTGTCAAACCTACCAAATCTTCTAAGGGCAGGATCAATGCTGTTGGGGCGATTTGTTGCCCCAATAACAATAACATGTGATCGGGATTTCAGGCCATCCATCAAAGTCAATAATTGTGACACAATCCTCCTTTCAACTTCACCATGTGTTTTCTCTCGCTTAGGAGCAATGGAGTCAATTTCATCAATGAAAATGATAGATGGAGCATTCTTCTCAGCCTCCTCAAATGCCTTCCTAAGATTGCTTTCACTCTCTCCAGCTAATTTGGACATAATTTCAGGTCCATTAATACAGAAGAAGAAAGCCCCCGTTTCATTAGCAACAGCCCTTGCTATTAGGGTCTTTCCAGAACCTGGGGGGCCATAAAGTAAGATTCCTTTTGGCGGCTTCACCCCAATGGATTTGAAAAGTTGAGGGTGCCTTAGTGGCAGCTCAACCAATTCACGGATCTGAGCCATCTGTTTTCTGACACCACCTACATCATCATAACCAACCTCATCTAGTCTGTCCTCATCCTCCCTCCTCACGGGTTCACCCTCACAAAATATCTCAGTGTCAGGGGCAACAACACAGTATTCCCCTGGATCAGTCTCAATAACCTTGAATTCCACACTCCTCATCCCTCCTCTAACAAGAAAATGATCTCCTTTCCTGACTGGACGATATGCCTCCAGAAAGTAAGCTGCAGACAGAATATGTTCACAATTTAGTCACAAAAGGCAAAGTTTCTCGTGAGATAAACAAAAGACTGCATGACTAATGGAATCAAACCAATTACTTAAATTTGGATGGTAAAATAAAATCAAACCGATTACTTTAATCTTCATTTTCCAGATGCAAGAGATTACCATGAGTAGCATGAGACAAGCAAATTAATGAGCAATAAGAACTTACGTTTTAGAAATGCATCAAACAGATCTCCAGTAACACCTTCTATGGTATCATCCAAGGGCAAAATGTGAACACGCTTCCCATACTTGACATCCGGGCACTGGTGCACGGATACAACATCTGCAAGTCTAACTCTCAAATTTGCCCTGACAACCTTGTTCATCCTAATCTTAGGCTCCTCACATGTCTCATCAGCAAGAGCAATGCAGACGGTATCTTTCCTTTTCTTACCCTGGAGACCAAAGAGGAGCAGAAAAATATCAATTTTAAGCTCTCATGAAACAATCAAACATGTAAAGCTCGACCAATACTTCAACCTCATACAAGATAGTAGAAGGCAACATAGATTGTTATTCATCAACACGGTTGAAGATGGACTTTAGTGTAAAAAGAAAAAAGGAGAATGACAAACAATTGTACAGACCTTCCAAATTCTAGCCACGATCATACCAAACAGTATAATCATGGCCATTTGGAGCTAAGCAGCTTTAGTAAACAAGCACAGATATACTTCAAAAGATGACCATAAACACTAGGAATAATGTTATACACCCAGCAGAAAATTTGCAGACTTTCCCTTTTTGTTTAAAAGGCAATGATCAACGTCATTCTTGGTTTACATAATCAAATATGATTTATCAATCAACACGCAGAGCTATATAATCCAGTTTTTACGCACGTAACTACAAATATATACCAAAATTCTGACAAAATTTGGCTGCTTACAATTTCTACAAGCTAAAATAAGCCAAAAAAAAAAAGAAAAGAAAACTCAAAACCCCTAGAAACGTAAACCACGAAGAGAAAAAGGGGAAAAATTGAAGAAGACCTTAATCAAAATAGTGTCGCCACGGAAAAGCTGGAGCTTTTCCATGGTATTAGGGTGGAGGGCGACGACGGAGTTATCATCGTTGACCGCTTCGTCAACGATGAGCCGATTAGGGGCCTTCTTCCGCTCCAAAATCGCCGTGGAGAAGTCCTTCTTCCCGCCTTTCCTGAGAGAAAATTAAACACAAAACCCATCAAAATCCGAGCGCAAAATAAAAATAAAAATACAAAACCCCTCCAGGGTTTCCAGAATTAAGGAACATGAGGAACAATTTTAATAGCGTTAAGAAGAGGAAGAAGAACAAGCGGACTCACGAGTCAGATGACTCAGCTTGATGACTCATCGTCTTCGGATTTCCCTCTTTGTGTTATCGGTTTTTGATCGGAGGCGGCAGCAACGAGATAGAGAGCCTTCGAGTTCAAGATAACAAGCGAGAAGTGGACAGAGTAATTTCGTTCGCTAAATATATACTGTAGTAGATTTCATCCTTACTAGTATACTTCCGGATTTACCCACCCCTTTTGGACCATCGATTATTGATTCAACGAAAAAAGTTCGAATGGCCCTCAAATAATTTGTCGAGTGAACTTTTGCCCCTAACAATTAAAAGTAAATTTTTGACCTCGAATCTATCTAAAGTGCAAAATATTGGGCCTTTGTCAAGTTCAACAGCGCAAACTGAAATACTAAGGACATTTTTGTCCACCACAAACTATGTTCCAATCGATAAAATGGAGTAGAAATGACTTTGACCTAATTATTTGCTTTTACAACTATATATCTCTCTCTACCATTATTTTGAGTTCAAGAAATTCATTCACCCTTTTAGCAATCTATTATTTCACATAGCCCACATTTTTCTTTCTTTCAACATGGAACTCAAACTCTTCCAACACATAGTTCTAACAGTAATTGCCTGGAGATCTGATAGCCTAAGGACCAAATGCAACACATTCCCATCAGTGACCCCATAGTCCTGAACATAGGAATTATTTTGCGCTAATTCTTTCCCATCAAAAACAAGTTTTTAATTCTTCACAAAAAATCCCTTATGGTTCTTTGTCCTGAGCTTAGCTTCATTTGGGAGTGAATGATTTGGATAGAAAAGAAGGGAAAAGAAGAGAAAGACTGATTTTCCTTTGTTTGATAGTTTTAAGTAGGAAAGAAAAGAAAGGAAATGGGAGGATGAATAGTGACAAAAATGTTTCCTCGCAAATTGGAAAGAAATGGAGAGAAAGTTTGGAGAAAGCTTGTTAATTTTTCTAAAATGCCTATTTTGTCCTTAAAAATGCCTTGAACAAATATTTAATGACTTTCATATCCAAAATCATTCCATTAATTCTCAAAACTCCCAAACAACATAACAATCTCTTCTCTTCTCTTCTCTCATAACTTAAGCTTTCCCTTCTTTTCTTTTCTATCCTAAACTCCCAAACTAAGCCTATATAAGCAATAAAATCAGACCCTATTACCTGCATAAGAATCACAGAACCTCCAATTGTAAGGAAAATTACGATGGAATCATTTTGAAAATGCTCTATTTCTACCTAAGACATGACCAGGGAAGTTCCAATAATCTTCATAAACAAGAGTAAGAGCCACACTGGTAATCGACATTGCAGCTCCAATAGATAATCCTCCCCTATATATCAAGCAGTAAAGTTCTCAATTTTTTAAGAGCCCATCACAACAATCACGAAATTTAGTTCTTCAACAGCCTAATTAGTCAACCACTTGACAAAACTATATATTCACTGTCAGCCCGTGAGATACACCATCCACTTGGAGCTACCATCCATGCACATTCTCAACACCATAGATCCACTTGACAATACATTCTCAACCTGCGAGATACACCATCTCCTTGTCGCATCTCCTCATCGATCCACTGTCAAAATCTGCAGGCACCATCTGTGCACACCGCAAATCTGTGCCCAAAATTCCTTGAGGTCCATAAAGCTATGATCCTCGTCACTTTCTCATACCTACACAAAGAGGAAAAGGAGATTGATGATCCCTCACATTTTTTGTTCAGCAAGCTCTTTGGCTGCAATGGAGTTTTTCTTCATACATTTCTTTGTTCAGGAATAACTCCTATATTTATCCAGTGGAACACAACTCATCGCAGACAAAAACGCCCTTCATATTTTGGCGTGTGTCTCATGTGGTTCTGGTTTCGTCAGTATTAACTACTAAACTTGACAGAAGATCCAACATTTTGCACTTTGAATAGATCGGGGCCAAAAATTTACTTTTAATTGTTGGGAGCCAAAAGTTCACCCGACTAATAGTTTGAGAGCCATTGGGACTTTTTTCCCTTGATTTAATAGTAGTACCTTAATAAAGTAATTAGTTAATAATCCTAATCTTATTTTGAATTTGTTTTCTTTGCCCTAGTATTTGTTACTCCTTCTTGGAGAGAAAATCTAATTTTGTTTTCATTTGGATTTAATCTCTCTTTTGTTTATCTGGGGAATTACAATCTATTACACTAAAGTCCTGTTTGATAATTCAATTCAGTATTTAAATTTAATGAATTTAAATCTTAACGTGTTCAGACGTGTTTAATAAGTAAAAATTGAACATCTGAATTAATTAAATGACATTGAATTTTCTAGACAAAATTTGCTCTAAAAAATAAGTGTTAAATTATTCGCTTATCATTTAATGTGATATGCACTCAAATGCATCAAATTTGATATTTAACAATTCTATAACTTAATAAATTTAGATTTCAAATTTCAAATTTCAAATTTCAGTTTTATTAAACCCACCTAGATAGGGCATAATGAATTTTTTTTTTCTAAAATGGGATCCTCAAAAAAACCTTTATTTCTATTAACTTGTGGTTATTCATCTTTTGTACATATCTTATATAAGTGGTGTAATTTTACATGTTGGAATAATTTTCACAATGACCAAATATCCGGAATCCATGTGGTTTGGTCCGTCCAAACATATGAACAACTTTAACATAACAAGCAAAGCATCATTAACAAAATCAAAGATGATAAAACAGGATTCAGGATTTAAATACACTAGTTGAGAGGGATTAAATGAGAAAGTATCATAATGAAAAGAGATTGGCTGCCAGTTGTTAAGAATGAGACAGCCTAATCATGTACTAATAGCTAAGTGTGTAAAAGATTAATTACAAAGAAAAAAGAAAGAAAGAAAGAAAAAAAAGAGAAAAAACTTAATTAACAGCTTGATCTTCCAATCTTTTGATAGTAAGTTTTTGCCTAGGGTGAGATAAAATGTGCATGCAAAGCATGCGTTCCCTGTGGAACCAATTTATTTTTAGCTGTACAATTTCTATATGATGCTATCTTTTGGTGCCTTCTTTGGATAGGGATACAATTATATCAATTACTCTTTTGGAGATTTTTCGAGCGTTGCATAAACCTGAACCATAGTCACTATTAATATGTGCATTGATTAATTATTATACGACCATTGCCAATATGAACTTTATCATCTAATCTAATTAAAAGATATAAACTCAAAAGAAGAACTAAATGTCCTCTTCGTGTCGCTAGATTTGGTGGCTAAAGTTTGAGATCTCAAAACTTAGAGGTTTTGACCCTTCTCTTTGTTAAAAACAAAAAAAAAAAAGTCCTCTTCCTTTTTAAATTTCTTACGAATAGAAAGTATTTCTCTACAAAATTATAATTTTCAATGTTTTTGTTGAATGCAAGTTTAGTTTATTAACTTGTTTATGTTCATTCCACTAATTATGAGTTATTATTCGTAATTTTCCTACAACATGTATAATAATGTATGTCTTATTCCACTATCATGAGTTACTTGTTGTAATATCAAAAAATTATAAATAAAATTTTGCCGAAAATATTTAGTCTATTCATATTGTAGTATCATAAATGCCCTTGGTGGTGAACAGGAAAGTACAAGGCTGTGAAAGAATTGGGAGAGGACCGAGAGGTTACCCTCCCTCTTTGGAGCAAAGATAGACCTCGTGAGATATTCCGGGTACTCTACTAAGTGGGCCGACAAAGTGCTAATTTTCGTAGGCCCAGCTAATGAATACTAAGACGGACAATCTCTGTGGGCCATGGATTACAGACTCGTGGATCATAAACACAAATCTCTGGACCACGGAGCTGGTAGTAGCTCGTTACTTGAACAAGACCTCCTCCATGGAGAAATGATTTCTCCGGTGATAGGGAAACAATTTTTGTGGAGAAGAAGGGAATGTGATCTTCAAATCCATTTTCACCAAAAAAAAAAAGTGTGATAATTGGGACATGATTTTTGTTGGAAAAGTACGAAACATTCCGTGAAATATGAGATAAAAATACTAGATTTAAATCTCACGACTTGTGAATTTAGTTTAACTATGTGTTTGCGTTTATCCCACCAAGTGTAGGTTAGATATAGTTTTGATGAATTGTAAATTGTCATATTGACTCCATAATTACAAGTCAAATGTAACCTAGAGAAAAAAAATACACACCCTAAATGGAACAAAAATTAGATTACCGCTGTACTAATTTTTCTATGACAGTAGTATTAAATATGTGTGTATATACTATCATTGTTATTGATGTATATACCGTCAGTCAGTATATATCTTTTACTTTCATATTCTATTACTAATACACGCAGATGGTTAAGAAGACATGATTGTGGCTTAAAGGTCAAGAAAGACAGTGTATTGCTGTCGGCCCGAGTACTTAGTCGATCACAGACAATCAGAACAGCTTCAAATTGAAGCCTGAAGGTAGGAAATGCACGTCAAAAGTAGTAAAGCACACTAGTAATGATGGATGTTTGCTGTGGCCATTTTGATGTTATCATGATTAGCCAAGTCATGACACAATATTCACTTGTATTAAGCACTAAATAAATACGTACCCCATCTATCATGTCAAATTCATTTCAATCTTAAAAGGCAAAATTAAATGAGTCCTGAGAATTATTATTATTTTTTTCCACAAACAAAAGGACCTAGCCCCACTTCAGGCCTCAACCCTTATTCGGATTGTTGGATTATTTTCCATTTTGATTACAAGCCTCGAACACTGGATCTCGGGTGTACTAACCCTTAGTAAGACCAGCTCGGCTGCCTTGGAAGGACAAATGAGTCCTGAGAATTAGTAGTATTTAAAATGATGCCCAACACCTACCTAAAAGGAAGAAAAAGTTAACACACAAGAAAAGTAATCACAGGGATAGATTTACCATCAATGTGATATTATGCTATTCTATGAAACTTTGTGAATTGCACAAGACTTTCTAATCTTCATGCCATGGTATGCATGCCTCATATTTTCGTGAAAATTTTCTTGGTGACCGAAACCCAATTTCTGTAATTTGCTTCAATGCCTATTTTAGGTTGAAAAACAGAAAAGATTTCTCTGCCATGATGGGATATGTATGGTGTGAGATATGATGATCACAAACTGAGTCTGGGTCTTTTTGGGAATGATTGAGAATCAGACTGCTCTCTCTCAAAAAAGATTGGTATAAACTGAAAATTTCCAAAGCTAAGTAATGAATTATCTAAGGGTGCAAACGAGTCGAGCCGAGTCGAATCGAGATTTGGCCTAATCGAGCCGAGCCTGTAGTTAATTTTGTGAAACTCAAACTCGAGCTCGAGCTCGACGAGCTCAAAGTGTCAAGCTCGGGCTCGAGCTTAAAAAATAAAAAAATAATAATAATAAATTTATTTCTAAAAAATAAAAAATAATTATTTATTTTTAACAATGAATAAAATAATAATTTTTTAATAAATAATAAAATATTAGGGATATATGTGTAATTTTACTATTAAAATAAAATATATATATAATTGAGCTCGGGAGCCGCTCGCGAGCCAACGAGCTTAATTTTTGAGCTCGAGCTCGAGCTCGAGTTCGACTTAATTAGCTCGAGCTTGACTCGAGCTCGTACTCGAGCAGCTCGCAATCGGGTCGATTCGTGAACACCCCTAGAATTATCTCAGCTGGTCGCACTTGTCCAGGTAGGACCATTTCTTGAAGTGGTATATAACAAAATAAAGGCATAAATTACAAAATTCCTAATCAGGGTTGTAAACGTTTGTTAGCTAAGCAGATTTCCAAAATTGATCCAAATCATGAATTGGCATTGATATTCTAGTGATTAGGCGATCTTTAATAAACAAGCTCCAATTCAGAAGGATAACCTTTTTATGGTTTTCACTTCTTTCACATAAAAACCCACATTTGTGTCATTGTTCAAGTCCCAGAAAGACAATTTCACATTCCTGTGGCCAAAAAAAAAAAAAAAGTAGGTGCTACAAAACTGGAAGAGTAAATCTTCATGACATGTGTGTAAAAGTTGATTTTCAAATTCAAATTTTACATAGTTATCATTCATTCAATTCTGACAGTGTAAGAAAGATTAATCCAACCGTGTAATAATTGCTTAGAAAGAGCAAGAACAAGTCATAAGCTGTAGAAGCAAGCAGCAAGTGGTTCAAATTTAAGTAATACGAGCATTAAGAAAGCTTTTGGCTGGATTAATTTTTATGTGAAAGATTCTCATTAACCATTAAAATTATTATATATCTCCAATAGACAATTTCTGTACATACAAATTCCAAACAAAAGTAGACTGATGTAAGAGAAATATAAAGACAAAAGGGATAAAGTTAAGTTCTTTTGACCATATTTTACACTCCTGTATTTTCAATTTTGATGAGTTGTCATTTGGCTATATGCCTGATACCACCAATCATGCAAGCACAATAACTAGTAAGAGCAAATTACGCGAAGAGACTTTGTAAAAAAGTTTTCGTAGTTAAAATAGTTCTCATTGTCCGCACCCCCAAGACAAAAAAAAAAAACCCAAAAAAAACACAAACAAACAAAAAATTTTCTAAAAGGAGAAAAAAAAAGAACAAAAATGGAAAAATGAAGGGCTTGGTTGGAAAACTGACCTGTGGATTATGAAATTCTTAATTTTGTTTCTTCAATAGAAAAAGAAAAGAAAACTATCTCTACAATTTGGTTCCTTTGTTACATAGGTACGGATATAAAGACTAAGGGAATTAAAGCTTACCAAAAATGGAAAGAAAATTTCAGTGGAGTTAATTTGCATAAAGATAAACAAGACATTTGAAAGTAAAGCACCTAGCAAAAGGCTAAAAAGGCAAACCATTGATTTAATTAATTGTTTGAACTTCGGAAGCGAATAAAACAATCAATTCTCAGTGAATGCGACGGTAAGTATAAATTAATATACTTTTAACACTTGAGTAGTACTGTCCTCATCACTCTTCGCTCCAGACTTGAGGCATCCTTTTTCCGCAGTCTTCGCAGTGCCTCCTCACTCTTCCCTCTTCAGCGGTCTTCACTTCAGTTCTTGAATTCTTTGCCCTTTACTTTATCTAACTCAGATCCAGGTTTGTTTTCTCCTTCTGTCTCATCCCTTAAGCCTTTTAATTTTATTCTTTTTCATCCTCTTTTATGTCTATCTCTATCACTGCTTGTGGGGTGTTCTTGAACTACTGTTTTTGATAAAAGATCATTGCTTCTAGCTTCCAGCTTCAGGGCCTCTGTTGTATTTATCAATAGGCTTGTCCTTTTCATTTGTATTGCTATTCTGTTGAGTCGTTTTTCTAGTTATCGCATTTGAACCTTTGGGTTGATGGGGTTATGAGTTCAATGAGTTTAGTTGCTTAGTTGAATAGAAAAGAGGATAAAAGTTCTCAGCTTTATGATTCTGGGGCCTCAGATGAGCTAAAATTTGCTTAACTTGCTGCTTGTTTGGTAAAGGATTCTTTCCTTACAGATTAACAGTTACTACTGCCTTCAACCCCGCGGCGCGGGGGGGGGGGGGGGGGGCAATAGCCTGCTTATCTTTCCATTAATAGGAAGAAACTAGTGCTCTAATTGCTTACTATAGTTTATTTCTTTCTCGGTGTATTAGTTTTATAGTTTTTATGAGTGACTACAGACTTTGAAAATGAGATCTTTTCGTAATTTCTCTTGCTACTTAAGTTTCTTTCCCTTTTGTTCCTAAGTTTATGATGGTATATTATTGCAGTTTTGGTTGCTTATTGCTCGTGAAGCACTTGTCAGGGATTCAAGGCAGTTGCAGGAGAATGTAATGATTTTTTGAAATATGTTTTATGTGCTGATGATGCAATTTAGTCCAGTTAAACTGATATAGAGAATCTTAAGATGGAAGAAATACAGTCTCAATCAGATCATTATAGGTCTTCATCATCTTCAGCTAGTAGTCCAGCTAGTAGAGTTCCCTCGAGCAATTTCTTCTACCTGCGAAAACCTGGTTCTCTTAGACAACCAATATCTTTTGAGGATTCACCAGATTGGGATGATACTGATATTGAGGTTCGGGTGGATGAAGGAGGTGATTCCATTAATGCTGCGACTACTCCAGCCTCCCCATCCCTCTCAAAGCTTAATAGTGGATCTTTGCCATCCCCACCACTACCAGAGCGTGCAGTAGTTGCTAGAAAGATCTCAGGGGCTTCACTTGCATGGAAGGACTTGACTGTTACCATAAAGGGAAAGAGGAAGTATTCTGATAAGGTCATAAAGAGCTCAAATGGTTATGCATTACCAGGAACAATGACCGTTATCATGGGTCCAGCAAAGTCAGGAAAATCAACTCTCTTGAGAGCCCTTGCAGGTTGATTGCTTTGGATTCAAAGAGCTTTTACTTTTAACATGTAATGTTACATGTTGTCACATTATATTTTCTGAGCAAATATGATCTCAAGAGTTTGTTTCTTCTTCAGGACGACTTCCTGATTCAGCTAGAATGTATGGTGAGGTGTTTGTGAATGGGTCAAAATGGCACTTGCCATATGCATCCTATGTAAGTTTTCAATTATGCTATGTGGCATTTTCCATTATTTGGTTTTCATCATATAAGTAGTCTATCTCCATGTTTCTTAGCAAAATCTGTGACAAATCACAGGCTGGGTTGCTTTTCTTTCAGCTTGTTTTAGAGTAATATTGGGTGTCTCCTTCCTCTGGCAGTGACACAATATGCATTTAGTGTGATATCTGTACTTTTGCACTTATGTATCTATCGAACATGGGTAAACCATCCCAACTTGTATCTCTCTCTTAGTTATCTTTTACATTAATCTGGTTAATTTTAAAGTAAGCTGTCATCCTCACATGACATGTATGCTAAAAGGAAGTATGAAAGGAAAGAACAAAAAAATACCCTTGCAATTTTCTCTGAAAAATATACTGATACAATCTGCTAACTCTCTGGGGAATTGGATTATGTGTTAGGTCAAGTCATTACAGGTAACCAACTTGTTTTTCATCAGAACTAGTTAAAAATAGATTAATTACGTTTCGGTGCAAGTTAAAAGTCAAATTGGTATAATATGGATATACATCTTTCACTAGTTCTATATGTGTGGTTTGACTAGATACAGTTTTGACTTTTGCCTATTCACAGGGATATGTTGAGAGAGAAACCACCTTAATTGGATCCTTGACAGTGCGTGAGTTCCTCTACTACTCAGCATTGCTCCAGCTTCCTGGTTTTTTTTGTCAGAAAAAGAGTGTGGTGGAGGATGCCATCCTTGCTATGTCATTGGGAGATTATGCAAACAAACTGATAGGTGGTCACTGCTATATGAAGGGTCTTCCTCGTGGCGAGAGAAGGCGTGTTAGCATTGCAAGGGAGCTTGTAATGAGACCTCATGTCTTATTTATTGATGAGCCTCTTTATCATCTTGACAGGTACCTCACAATTATCTCAATTTGAATGAAGTTTTAATGAAAATCATAAGCAGCTCAATTTTGAATTGAGTTGCACTAGCAATAAATTCCCCCACCCCACCGCACCCCCCAGTAGTATCCTACTCATCAAAAGCTCATTCATTTAATTGCTCTGTTGGACTCCACCATGCATTGTTCCTAACTGCTGGTTAATTTTTCTATTGTCAGTGTCTCTGCACTCCTGATGATGGTTACACTGAAGAAACTAGCTAGCACTGGATGCACCCTGATATTTACCATTTATCAAAGCAGCACAGAAGTGTTTGGCCTTTTTGACAGAATTTGTCTCCTTTCAAATGGAAACACATTGTTCTTTGGGGAAACTTTGGCTTGTCTGCAGGTGATTCATCTTGATACATGATCCTTCTCCTCTTTTGTCTCATATATTACGTGTAAAGAATTATATCATAATAGGAGTTTTTCGATACAGAACTCTTGAAATGATCTTAACTGTCACAAGCAAATTTCATATCAGCAAAGAACTCATTTGACTTTGAATTGTCAACAACCTGAGACAATTTATGAAATTTAAATCAGAAAGCCTCTGATAGTAACAACAAATGCTTTTCCAACTTAGTGGATTGAGACTATGCACTGGCAAATCTAGGATTTGGAGGTTGGGGATGCTGGATTTGTGTGAAGATACATTTTGGGAGCTAGGGAATTTTTTTAGGAAGTTTTAGAGGGAGGAGAGTGGGGAAAATTCTTGTTTCATATCCTATAGTTCAGGATTCTTCTGGGGCAAAAAGTAGTATTGTAAACTTGTAAACTAGTTACCTTTTTTGCCTCATATAACATCTACTAGTGAGTATCTGAATCACATGTTACAGTGGATGTTCACTAATAATCAAGTTTAGATGATATTATACTGTAAAAATATCTTTATGATAAGTTCAGAGTATTAAGTTTACTAAAATGTCCCAATGGAATAAATGAAATATTAATCTCCTTTGTTTACTGGTCTGGGATTTGGTGTTGGGAAGGGAAAATTATTACTTTTGTTTATGTTTTCATCTGTAAATCTTATTTCTTTTAAATCTGCCATGGCTATATATTTTTCCATGACTAATTTATAATTTGTTGGTGAAGCATTTTTCAAATGCTGGATTTCCTTGCCCAATTATGCAAAGTCCTTCTGATCATTTTCTTCGAGCAATAAATACTGACTTTGACAGAATCATTGCAATGTGCAAAAATTGGCAGGTACATCCTTTTGACCTTGCAAAATTCTAAGTCTACTGCTTGGATTACTTTTCATGAAATTTATGCTAATGCATTAAGGAAAGATATCCATGGATAGGAACTTCTTCATGGATAAGTGATGCATACAAAATCGAGGGACAAAATAATTTCATGGTATTTGATTCTCGTTTGTTCTGAAATTTGATGTGATACTGTTTCATCTGTTTTGTGACTTTTAACTATTAGACTATGATGTATCCAGTATGGAAGTAGGCCTACATTTCTACAATATATACATTATTTAGATATGGTTATATTAAACAAATACATGCATTTTCATCATGTATCAAGTTATCACAGTTCAGATACATATCGGAGCATTTCTTTACTTTTTTGGTATTAATTGGAATAAATGGCTTAGATAATTTGTACAGGACGACCATGGAGATCTTTCGTCTGTGAATATGGACACTGCTGTTGCAATACGTACTCTTGAAACAACTTATAAATCATCCGCTGATGCTGCTGCTGCGGAGACTATGATAGTAAAGCTTACTGAGAAGGTCTGATGAATGAATGTCAAATTTTTCCTAAGCAATTTAAACCTTAGTTTTAGCTTCTACTTCTGCCAGTATGTTCCTTCCACTATCCTTTTGGAAAAGAAAAACTGAAAGAAAAAGAGAAGAAGAGGAAAACAGAGTACTTCAGAAATAATGCATCAATATTATTCCTTTTTTATTTTTGGTTTCTCAATCAGCAACATGAGGTAACTGTGATGTAGAAAAGTGCTTTGCTAATAGTCTTGGTAGTAAATTTCTTAGTGCATGCAACCCTTAATTTCTGCTTCCAGCAAAGGCTAAAGATCTTTAATTTA
This sequence comes from Coffea eugenioides, assembly GCF_003713205.1. Lineage (NCBI taxonomy): Eukaryota > Viridiplantae > Streptophyta > Magnoliopsida > Gentianales > Rubiaceae > Coffea > Coffea eugenioides. The sequence goes on along the minus strand of NC_040035.1, from coordinate 43,389,607 downwards.
AGAACTTATTTTGGTTGTTGAAGGCTGGAACTTCTTGAGCGCTTCCACAAAATCGTTTATTAAAAGAGTGATGAAGATGTGTCTTGGCAAAAGTACATTTCTTTGTTTCACATACGATAAATTTAGTGTCACATGTACTTAGTCTGCCTATATGATCAACACATTGCAAATTGTGACCCAAAGTCAGGATAAATTGCAGATTTTTCTGTTGAGGGCATAATCCTACAATCTACAGAAACAAGTAGTAGGTTATTATAAAAACTCATCACTTCACTGCTTCCTAACGTGCTACTGTTTTTTCATTTCACTAGATTTTGCTTGAGCTATAATTTTTCATCAGGTGCATTATATGTAATACTTCCACCAAGCAAATTTCTAGAGTGGGTTTTTCATGCTTATGTTACAGGAAGGCCCATCTCTCAAAAGCAAGGGAAAGGCAAGCAATCCCACACGAATTGCAGTATTGACATGGAGATCATTGTTAATTATGTCAAGAGAGTGGAAATACTATTGGTTCCGACTGATACTTTATATGCTTCTTACACTCTGTATTGGTACTGTGTTTTCTGGATTGGGTCATTCCTTGTCGTCTGTTGTGGTAAGTTTGAGAATTTCTGCATAGCCTCCTTCTTTTGTTCAATCTTTCTTAATTGGCGAATGGCTTGACATGCATAAGACGCATTCTCTGAGGATTAATCTTATTTTATCAAGTTAACCTGTTATTCCTTTTCTCTTTCTTGGTTTTTCTTGTATTTACTGATACAATCAAGTTTTATGCTTGTAATATTTATTTAGAATTGGTCTGTTTAGTATACAACTCAGTTCTTATATTCAAACAAGTGACCTGTTGTTAGTTTTTGTTTCATGAGTACGTTACAAACTGTATGATTTGTGATGCAGAAGCTTCAATTACTGATGTTTTTGGCTTTTCAAGGATGTGGGATCTCTTGCTACTTTTGCTTCCCTAGCCATGTTCTTTCAGTTCATCAAGAATAGACAATTCTACCTGCATGCATCTAAGGACAAACATCTGTGAAACTTATTTCCAAAAATTAATGTTGTGACATTTCACCTAACAAAAGAGGGAATGGCTATTGCATGGCGTTGACTTGTGGCTGGACTAAAGCAAATAATAAAAATTATTTTTGGTCCTCCTTTTTCTCCTCCATTTGTTATTCTCTCTTTATATGTAGGAAAACATTTGTATCACAAAATGCTTTTTACTAGTGCTATTTTTATTCCACATGTGAGAAGGATTGTTTAGCTTTTTTTTTTTTTTTCTGAAATTGCAGACAAGAGTTGCAGCGATATTTGTGTTTGTGTCGTTTAATTCACTTCTAAGTGTTGCTGGAGTACCTGCACACCTGAAAGAAATTAAGGTAATGGGGTTGCTCCTCTTAATGCTAGTGTGGGTGCAAAGCCAATGCACTTGTTCTGTGAAGTTGTCTGCTTGATTATCTTAACTATGTTCAGTACTCTTCACTCGGATAAGTTTTTAAGTGTTGTTGCTGGTGGTGAGATTGATCACCTTTCAGCAAGAGGGATTCACCATGACAGTCTACTTGCTCCCAAAAATTCCGTTCCATTCTTGTCCTCATGAAAGCAAGATGCTCCCAACCATTCTCATGCATCATCTCCCCCCAGACACCCCACACCCCATCCCAATCAACGCCTATTTCTGCCATTACCACCCATATATATGTCATCATCCACCCCCGTGAATTCACTGCTGGATATTGATGTTTAATAGCACTGACTGCATTATACCTTCAGGGAAATAGATTTTGAGTAAGATACTTACGCTCTTTAAGGCAATCGATAGGATGCATAGACAGCCATGATAATAAGACATTGAAATAGAAACCAAATGCACTAGACTTCAATAGAAGTGGAGAAAAATGACTTGTGTTATATTTACAGAATCAAGCTGCATGACATCATTATCAGTCAGAAGGTGAGCATGATCAGCATTTACTGTGTCCCCTGATTCAAGGGGCCAAATCCAAGAGCCAATACATTTGGTAACATTTATATGCATGCAATACAGTTGGTGCAGCTGTTGATAATATGGTGATCAATGTTATAGTTCTGGACGACATTGGCATGTAGAATTCTTCGGTTCATCATCTCTTATGCCTGAGCATTGCATATCTTTTACCTGTAATTTTTTGGCTCATCACTCATCTGCACTATTTCTTTGTATGTTATGCAGATATATGCCTGTGAAGAATCGAATTTACATTCTGGGACATTTGTCTTCTTACTTGGGCAGCTCTTTTCCGGCATCCCATTCTTGTTCCTCATCTCCATTTCCTCAAGTCTCGTCTTCTACTTCCTTGTAGGCCTACGGGATGAATTCAGTTTCTTGATGTATTTTGTGCTAAACTTCTTCATGTGCCTGTTAGTAAATGAAGGAATGGTACTGCTGATTGTTTCCATTTGCCAAGAGGTCTACTGGAGCATCTTAACATTGGTGTCAGTACATGTGAGTTCTGCTCTACCCTTTTTTCTGGAAGTTATTTTTCCACTAGTTCCTTTAACACCTTAAACCATTTCTGAGTATCAGTTAAACACAAATGAGCACCATTGTGCACATTACTAAATTGCAGCTGTTCAAAATACCCAATAGACCCAGTTATCGAGAACATTTCTAGGGCATGGTTGCTTGTATCTTGTCATTCTTAGACCCGTACATGAGCCTTTGAACTGATTTGCGCTTATATTCGCCCAAGTTGATTCTCTGGCTTTTTTCCCATATGATAAATGCTACTGATTCTGCTGCAGGTGATAATGATGCTCTCAGCGGGCTATTTCAGAATTCGCAGTGCTTTGCCCAGGCCAATATGGATGTATCCCATATCCTATGTGTCGTTCCATACTTATTCTATCCAGGCAAGTTGATATCATTCTGATATGCCCAAAGTTGTATCATCAATTACGATTGATAAACCTTAGGTGCACTTCCAAGTCCTCCTTTCTAGGTGAAAGAATGTTCAACTTTACTTCCTCCCCCAGTCCTCCTGTCTGATTATAAGAATTGAAAAAAATTTGTAGTCGGAAACAAATTGATGTTAATCCAATTCTTTATTTGACTTCAAAAGTTCTGTTTCTTTGGCTTCAGGGGCTCTTGGAGAATGAGTATATTGGAAGTTCCTATGCAGTTGGGCAGGTGCGGACTATCTCTGGTTACCAAGCACTTCGAAACGTATATGACATATCTACCAGCAGTAGCTCAAAGTGGGAAAATTTACTCGTTCTGTTTCTGATGTGTGCTGGATATCGTATTCTTGTATTCGCGTTGCTACAATTTTGTGTTAGAAAGAAGTTCCCTGGTCGTAGATTTTTCCGGTGTAATCGAGAAACGAACAATCCGAGATAAATCGTATGCCCTATCTGGGCATACTTCCGTCTTTAGACAATTTTGCATGAGGTAAAAATGAAGATATATAGAATTCAGAATGCGAAGTATCCATCATTGTTTTTGGCGATTTCGTCTTCTGAAATTCCATGGCTGAAATATAGTAATTCATTTTAGGCCGCTTGCCTGAATTATTAAATCATTGCGCCATGGCTTCAGCAAATGGTGAGACTTAATTCTTAGGAATGCGGTACACAGGAGATGGCATGTCAAGTTTGAGATTCCTCTCTCAAATTTTAGTTGAAACCTTGAAAACTGGGAGTTTGGAACTTTTTGGAACTCTTTTTTCATTTCTGGTAAACTTTTGGAACTTCTTTATCGCTTGACTTCCTTTGGCATCAATGGCATGTGTCTTGGACTGCATTGGGTTGGCTTCCATGAATGGTGACTATTCTTGGCTCCCCCCATCTATACCCGCCCAGAAGAGTGTTCCTGCTGTCCGCACGAGCCCCCTTTTCCTCCATGATCATGTCCACAATCGCTTTGCAATCTGATTGGAATTCCACTTCCTTCCATTGTGCTTCTGAGGCCATCATCATTCCCATTTTGAGTGCTGCAGCTTCCTCCACCAGTGGTTCGCTTGATTATGCCTCAGATCTTACGCATGCTTTCAGTAGTCTTCCTTTCCAATCTCTAGCAACAATTCCCGTTCCATTTCTGTCCAGACCTGTTGAGAAGGCAGCATCTGCATTGATCTTTACGACTCCTCTGCTTGGTGGTTTCCAGCTTTCTACAGTAGTTGATTGATAGGTTTGCTCAATGTACTCCCCACTTCCACTGTTCTGAGCTTCTATAAATTCTGTCCACTCCAGTTGTGCTTTTTGTACAGCGAGACCTACATCTACATTCATCTTCAGAGAAAATCATTGACATGGTAACTCCATAATTTTATACACATGTTACTCAAAATGCGGGTTGTCAATTGGCAATTGGCAATTGGCATGATAAGTGTGATGAATCATCTTTTTGGATCAATCTGTAACGAACACGAGCTACACATAACCCAAAGAAAAGGATCTAATGCAGCCTTAATATCACAGCATAATCCAAGTCAAACCTTAAGTTATGGTTGCATTCGAGGTGTCCAGCTAAATTGTTGGATGCTATCTATCAACTGAAATAAAACAGTGACCCAAGCTAACAAAGCGATACCATTTTTGAATATGCTTCTACTTGAACACTGGCAGCAACTGCCACCAACCAATCATCCTTTTTTCTTGTATACATATCACATTGGTGATTAGACAGTCAAGAAATGCAGTTGGATGATTGAATCTGAGTTTTCTTCTGAATAGCTTGATGAAAATCATTGATGAACTGATCCATGTTTCTTTCCGATGATCCTTCTCTTGACAGTGCGTGTTCCATTGTCCTTCTTAGTTCCTTGATTATGTTTTTGAGCTCATGGTTGCCTGATTTCATAAGAATGTTAATCTTCTCTGATACTTCAAGCTTAGTGATCTGGCTTTTGTCGCAAAGATTGATTCCAATCTTCCAATCAACCACTAGTTTGCGATTAGTGGGTTGATCAGCGATGAGTGGAAAACACATTAAAGGTACTGCATACCAAATGCTTTCCAAAATTGAGCTCCAACCACACTGAGTGAAGAATCCCCCAATTGCAGGGTGACTCAAAACTTGGTTCTGGAAGCACCAGGGTATGATCATCCCACGGTCGCCAGTTTCTTCCCTGAACCCTTTAGGCAATGGATCAGAATCATTAGAGCTTACAATATCAGGACGAAGCACCCAAACAAAAGTTACTTGGCTTAGTTTAACACCGTCAGCTATCTCCTGTAGTTCATTCTTTGTAACATGAGCATAGCTTCCAAAGGAAATGTACAAAACTGAGCCAGTAGGCTTGGTATCGAGCCACTGAGTGCAGTCAGACTTGGACCAAAGGCTTGTGGCCACTGCCACACGGCATTTGGTGAATTCCAATAGGGGTCCTATAGCGTAAAAAGGCACTTTTTTCCGGAGATCTGTCATGGCTTGGAGTTCTAGTTCGTGTACATTGTTGCTTAACACAAAATCTGCTTTCTTTGCATCGTGGATTGCCTTGAAAGTGATCTGATGACAGATTGTGTTTGTCTCTTCTTCTTGAAGATATGACGTCAAATCCTTAGGCTCAATGGATTGAACCCCTGGTATGTAGTCTATTGCATCCTCGCGCCTATCTGATCACAAGAAAGCTTAAGTCTTGGCGGAATATACTTTTTGATGCGATTGAATTTTGCACAAGTAATAATACGCTTATAGGGAGAGGGGGAGAGAGACTACCAATGCAATCGAAGTGACCATTTAATCTCAAAAGATCCAGATGATAGTAAATGGTGAAAACTGTAGCTGGTTGTGTCCAGAAAGAAGCATACAGAAGTCCATGTTTCTTTGCAACACGCCCAAGCTGCACAAGGAATGAATCAGCAATCAGGCAACTCACTGGAGGTCCTGATTCCATAAGTCTTTGAACAGCTTCGTCTATGTGAGCAGAGAAGACATGGAACATTGCAGCCATGAACTGATCATGGTTGAGTGACCTATCAAACTCTAGAGGAAGACCATCGGACACGGTGGTGTAATGAATATCAAGTCCTGATTTCCTTGCATCAGAAAAGATGTCTTCATCGTTGTCCTTTTGAGTGTTGGATGTGATTTGGTGATGTATGGATTGAGTGTTGATGAAGGTTATGGTGAAACCTTTTGATGCTAGCTTGATCGCTAACTGGACTGCTGGATTAAGATGGCCTTGTAGTGGAAAGCATACTAAGATGGCATGAGGCTTCTGTTGTATACAATCCATTTTTAAATCTTTTCTTAACAATGAACCTTTTTTTTGTGAATGAGCTAGATTGAGTAGTAGAGTTGCAAACGGAGGTTGAAGGGAGGCCAAAGATGAGACAAAATGTGTTCAGTAACGTAAAGAGATGTCTAATTTATCAAATTGCAGGAGAAGCTTATCGCGTAAATTAAATTAAGTGGTGGGGAATCCAGATGACACAACAGATTTCTCTTTCAGACTGGAGATATTCTTATCCATACTGTATATTCCAAACTCCAATACATGGTTCATCTTTCGAGACACTTATTCTTTTTCTTTTTTTTTTTTGGGTAAGTTTCGGGGCATAGAGTCAAGCAACTTGCATCGTCAAAAGCTTGGCTGACCGAGTTCAAGATACTCCCTTCTGTATAACGAGTCGAGTTCGAGCATCAGTAGTAACTACTTAAGCACTTGACGAGTTTTATCGAGTATTTATATTATTTATATATTATATATTATAATTATTGAATGACTATTATGGATTCGTATTTTAATAAATTTACATGAAGTAATGTTCAATTAAAAAAGTGATGGATGACAAAATAGTTCTCACAAATCTAAAATGTAAAAAATTAAAAAAAGAAAAGAAAAACTCGAGCTCGAGCTTGATAAGGTTTGCAGTTTACTCGAACTCAAACGAGTCGAGTTTATGCTTAATTTTCATTGTGTCGAGTCGAGTTCAAACTCAAATTTATATACTCGTTCGAACTCGAGCTCAAGTAGCACTGATAGTGATCGAGTTCGATCTCAAGCATGGTGCTACTCGAGCTCGATTCAGCTTGATAACATCCCTAGATCTATTTGATTACAAACAATGAAGTATACAACATATTTTCTATTTTTGGAATGTCCGAGATGAACTTTTTGGCTAATAACTATGTTGATTGAGCTTTCATTTTCATTGAATATTGATTGAGCATTAATTTGTTACAGGTATATAGATACACGGACAACATAATCCCACGCAATAGAATGTATGCGTTATCGTTTTCATGAATTGATAAATATCATACAACCTGCAGTATAGAAGTACGAACTATCAAGAAACCTAGTTTATATTTTTAAACTACTTAAAAAGACTCGGGAACTAATTAACAACCTTCTGCGTTTGGTTTTTCTTCTCAAGAGTGATCTTCAAATCTCTGATAAATCGGTCCATATTTTTCTCTGACGATCCATCTTCTTTTAATGCCTTTTCTAATGTCTTTTTCACTACCTTGATTGCATTTCTGAACTCATCCCCTGATTTCTTACTCATCAAACGGTTGATCTTCTGCGAAACTTCAACCTGAGTAACAGATACTCTATCATAAAGATTAGCTCCAATCTTCCAATCATCCACCACTAGTTTCCGATTAGTAAACTGGTCAGTATACAAAGGAAAACATAATAATGGAACTTCACACCAAATGCTTTCCAAAATTGAATTCCAACCACAATGAGTCAAGAACCCTCCAATTGCAGGGTGCCTTAACACATTTATTTGACAACACCAAGGTATGACCATCGCTCGGTCACTGGTCGCAGCTCTGAATCCATCAGGCAACGGATTACGATCCTCCGAGCTAACAATATCAGGTCGAAGCACCCAAACAAAACTAATATTGCTTTCTTGTATACCATTTGCTATTTCCAACAAATCCCTTTTTTGGACGTGAGCATAGCTACCGAATGAAACATACAAAACTGAGCCAGGAGGTTTGGTGTCTAGCCAATGGGAGCAGTCTGACTCGGACCACAGGCTCGTGGCCACACAACTCTTGGTGAACCCTGATGGAAACATGGGTCCGACTGGAAAAATTGGAAGTTTCTCCTGTAGAGCAGATATGGTCTCGGGCTCGAGTTCTTCAACTGTGTTACATAGTACAAAATCTGCATCTTGTGCATCCTTGAATGCCTTATAGATAATTTTGTGACATACTGATGTTGGGTACATTTCTTGGAGATATGATGGCATATCCAGGGGTTCTAATGGTTTTACACCAGGAATGTAGTCAATGGGGTCTTCACGCATGTCTAGTAGGAAAAAAAAAGACAAAACAAATATTCAACCATCAACAAGTAGCTATAAATAAATTGAATTTCCGCTATATTCTTATAAGTCAGTCACTGGAGGAGTATCAAAGTGTGATCAGGCCAAAAAGAAAAAGTTTGACTTGGTTCAGAATATTATTTTGTTTTCATTTTATCTGACATAGTGAAGTTGGTAATTTTTTTCTTTCTTTCTTTTTAAATCTTGGTAGTTTGTAGATCCCAAAAAGATCCAGATGACAGGAAAATTTACGTACCTATGCAACCAAAGTGGCCATTGAGCCTCAAAAGATCCAAATGATAATACAATGAAAAAACTAAAGCCGCCTCTGTCCAAAGAGAAATGTATACAAGTCCATATTTCTTAGCCAACATGCCAGGCCATACAAAGAACGTATCAGCGATCAAATAACTAACAGGAGGTCCAGACTTGACAATCTTTTGAACTTCCTCTTCAACATGAGCTGAGAAGACATGCAACAAAGCAGCCATGAACTGGTCATGATTGAGTGACCTATCGAACCCTAGAGGAAGGCCGTCGGGCACGGTGGTGTAACGAATATCGAGTCCCGATTTTCGTACTTCAGCAAAGATATCTCCTTGGCCATTAATGTTTTTATCTCCTGATGTAATGTTGTTATGTATGGATTGAGTGTTGATGAAGGTGATGGTGAAACCTCTTGAAGCAAGCTTGATGGCCAAATGGACCGATGGGATTACATGGCCTTGTAGAGGATAACTAACCAAGATTGCATGAGGCTTTTGGGGAGAAATTGCCATTTTTTTGAGCTTGATCAATTGTCTGTGAGGAAGAAGAAAGGAAGAAGAAAGAGCATGGAAGAGAGTTAGCGAGGATGTTTAGGGTGTACTTGGCTTTCTTACGTAGAAGTTATAGGGTTAGAAAATCTCATACTAAATATACTAAATCGAGTCTATGGACATAATCAAGATTGGTATGACCGAAGAAGCCTTCTTTCCGGAGGAGGGACTCAATATATATTGCCAACTATAGAAAAAGTTGCTTCATGTGTGGAAGTTCTCTTTGTGGAATAATGCAATGTACCATATATGAAAGTTGATCGAAACTTCAGCCATGGCAGACCATTGAGGATTTGAGACGAAAATGCTTTTTTATTCAACGTGAACGGACATCATAGGCCCCCTGATATTTTTATTCAGAAACAATTCTAAGCAGTTGAGCCAAGTCAAAATCATTTGAGCATGTTAATTTGGTACTTACGCCATTGTTAATTTTTAAAAATTTTTAAAATTATTTTAGTAGAGGAATGATGGAATTTAAAGAACAGAAAGGGAGAAGGGGACGTACATTTGAAACCAAACTGTAAATCCTCAATTCTCAAGTTTAGCCACTAATCCAATACATTCTCAATCATTGTAAAAATTTATTCCACACAATTGGTGTTGACAAAGAATGGTGTCCTATGCGTGAATAGGCAAATACTCAAGTAAATCAAGATTCTTGACTTAGTTTAGTGAAAGCACATACCATATTGCTGCAAAGTCGGGTTTAATTAGCTCAATTTATATAAAAGCAAAAATTCCCAACTGTTTGATTACTCTTCTTTTCGTTCAAAACCACCAGAAAATTATATACGTGAAGGAATGAGAGTTAATTAGTGTTTCAAAAAGATTTTGGAACCTAATTTGGTTTGACATTAACATTATGGAATGGAACAAATTGAATATTTTACAAGCAATTGAAGGGGCGAAAATGGAGTGCGTGAATATTTTACAAGCATTCAGGTTGCCAGGGGAGGCTGGTTAATTAAACAAGTAGCCAATGTAATACATTTGATCTTGAGAAATTCTCTTCCCTTTGCATCTTATTCATAGAATTCCACTTGGCATGGTCTGTGGATCTCTTGAATTCATTGACACCATTCCCTCTTTCATATTTTCTTGAATACTCGAAATTGTACGCAGAATAAGAACCCCGATTGGGGCGCCAATCAAGATGCTAATCCGCTCAATTTTGGTAAGGCACATTGAAGAGAACAGGCCTAACTACACAGCGAAGATTGGCATTTCATGGGTAACAATAATATCTTTTCTTTGCCTTCCCTTTGCTAATAATAATCACATCGTTGATTGATATATAGGTTGCAAAGTCATAGACATTAGTCTTCCTAAAGTACAAGTTATTTCTCATTAGCCACTTCTAATTCCATTTTTTTTTTTATCAATAGTCACTTGTTTATCTTACACTTACTCATATTCCTACTCTAACCTGTTCTAAGGAGGAGGGTCCAACTAGGTCTATTAAAAAATCGATGGGAACTGAATTACCATCGAACTAAACTGAACCACCATCGAATTACCCACTTTTAATTTGTATATAGTAATTGCAACATATCTTCCTCCAAAGATAATAGTGCTCTAGACAGAATATAATTTGGAAATGAGCAAATTCAACTATTCGAGCAAATTATACATACAGAAGTTGACCTTGACAAAAACAAAAAAAAATCTATTCGAGCAAATCTAGAAACAGGAGACGAAACCAATGGCTGTTGGGTCGTTGGACACCGCAAAAAAGGTTTTAAAGCCCTTTATAGGGTGGGATGTCAAGATTGAAACTTTGTCTTCTATTAATTGTTACTTAATATATCCTTATATACTATATAAGAACGAGTTTAGGACTAGATTTCAACCGCAGGGGTGAGGCTATTTTGGGAATGTGAGAGTGTTTAAAGAGTAATTGGAACATTGAGTACAAGTCATTATAGCTTTAATTTCACTATAATTACTTATATAACCTTTCAGACATTTAAGGTTAGGGGCAGGTTTGGTATGTTACAATGTTTGGTACCAAGTTGAGTATCAAGTACAACTGAATAAAGCTTGTGTTTTGATAGAATTACATAAAAGTCCTTTTAATCATTTATTATACTAACATCCAAGCCTTCCAATTTCCTGAAACCTTTCTCATCCGTTAAGAAATTAATTGGATGTTTACATAATTGGATTTTAATTACAATTAATTAACTTAATTATTATCTAAACAATCATTATCATATTTATGTCCCCATGTTTAGCCGATACCCTTTCTTCTTTTTCGGTTTCACCTCTTTGGTTTTATTATGGCTATTAAATATTTGGTGGAATGCATAGCTTTTCCTTTAAATTGAGGTGAGTTCTTTAGATTTGTCTTCTTCGATTGTAGTTTTTTTTTTTCTGATGATTGGTTTATTCAACAACTCCATATAGTTTGCCTTTTGATACTTCTAATTCCAAAAACTGACTAATTGTATTGTTTTCCTTAGTAGATCTTAGAGATTCTGTCTCTGATCAAAGTACAATTTGAGATAATGTTGTCATTTTTTAAAATAATCAGAAAAGCAATTTTATCATCTTCTCCTCCTCGGCCAAGGTATTATCTCCTTATTTAAGTCAAATAACCTTATTTCTCATGAACTTTCTCATATTGTTCTTGACTCCAGGGATCTGTTGACTACATTCCAGCAGTTATGGTTCAAGTAGTTATTTTTTCATGTAATATGATTTGGAATTCAGCTTGTGTTTATTTTAATTGGGAATTTTATGATTGTAAAATTTATTAACTTAGAATTTTGTACTTCATTGAAACTAAAAAAGAAAATTAATCATGCTACATAGTACTAAGATGTCATTTGCACTCTATTTGCTTTCCATGTTATGATCTCGTTCTTGTATTATACTGTTTATATAGTTTCAAATACAAAAAATTTGCTTTTTTATGCTATCTAAAAGAATTTGTAGTGGAACTTGATGAGTTTAAATGCTTTAGCTACAGCACCATTTTGATTGCATTGTATTAATTCATTTACTCATAATTGTATGTTGTACAATGATAAATAATGTTTCTTGATTTGATTGAAGCAACTATTATCCATAGTTCAAACGAGTCAATTAAGTAGAGATGCTATATTGGATACTTATACAAGTAAACATTAGAAAATATCATTAAGCAGTTTCTACCTATAGTTTGCAATTCGAATTCATATGAGGAATTTCTTTTGATTTTAGTTACCATTTTCTACAATTTCAAATTTAGAAAATATTATTTGCACCAATTTTTTATAATCAAGATAGTTTCAATTCAGATCTTTAACAATTATGCAGATTTGAACTTATTTATGAGATTATAAAGAAATGCCCCTAGCAAAAAACACCAAATCTGAATAGTTTCTACAAAACTTTGAAAAAGATCACTTAAGTTTCTTATCTATCTATCATTTTTGGGCATTATTATCTTTGTAAGAAACATGTGATTAAGTCGTATTATGCCCACCAAATTATATAAATAGTTAGTCAAAAATAAAATTATTTTAGATTAGATTGGACGCAAAGTGATTGATGGATAAACTTGACTTGATAATTCAGGTTGAGCTTAAGTCGAGGGAGAAATAGAAGCATTGCTTGAGGGATCTTTCACGAACATATATAGATTCGAGAGATGAAGGGTCCAATTGATACTTTAAAATGTTTTATCATCTTGGATAAGTTTTAGAAGAGACCTTTGGATACTTTTCAATTGCACTTCAAACATTCTTACATTTTCAAACTACCCTTATCTTTGCAGTTGAAATTCAAACATAACCTTTGATCACAACGGATTCTTATATAGTATAACGATAAGGATGTCTCATTGCACATTATTTTTATTGACTCACTATGTAACTTATGATTTTTCTATTAAAATCACATGATAAAATCATCATACTTCAGTTCCTATACTACAAAATATTAAACAATAATTATTAATTATCTTAAATCACAAGCACCAAATTCCCGCGCGTCGCGCGGGCTGTCCCTCCCTAGTATATATATATATATATATATATATATAATATATATATATATATGTATTTAATTATGTGTTTAGATTGAGTTTGATTTGAGCCCTAAGCTCATATAAAATATGGGCTCAAAACGGAAAAGCCCTATTAATTTTTGAGCAATGTTCGAACTTGCCACAATCTAGCTCACAAAACCCATCTAATTACTGATGTGATATGTTAAGAAACTTTCTGAGATCTAAGATTAGGACTGCATTATAATACAAACACAAATCTTCAATTCTCTTTTCTTCTCTATGCTGCAATTGCTAATCGTATCCACTATGAAATTGAGAAAACTTCTACTCAAAATTCTATAGGGTGATAATTGCAATAATAACATTATGTTAGGCACTTTCTCCTAGTTTCCATTTTGAAATTGGAAAGCACTTCTATATATATATATATATATATATATATATATATATATATTGGAAGAGAACCATTTCTACATGTTATTGATAATAACAATAGCCTTGTACTTTAGAAAATTAAGTTAAAATGGAAACTTTGGCTTGAACTATAGTCTGCAACAGTGAAAATGAGCTTAAAGATAGTTATTTATGGTTAAATTATCATAAATAATAATAAATTACAAGTGATTATACAGACAAAAAATGCTATAATTTAGGTAACTCAAGAATAATAATATTTCTCCAATACAAAGAGCAGTTTAAACACAAATACTCTTGGCAAACGCATATCTACATACAAAACTATTAGACAATCATATGTTTGATCAATCACATACATATTGAGGATATTATTAAATGGTACCATTTTTTTTAGCATTTTTTAGACTATCTTCATGATGCTCTTTGAACACAGTAATGAATATAGTTATTTTAACTACATCAATACTTCCTACTTGTTGGCTTTAGCTGTACAGAGGGATAATATTCATTACTGTGTTCTAGAATATCGGATGAAAGTGACTTAGAGATATATAGGATGATGCATTAACATCGATTTACATCACAGAATTTGGACTTAGGAAGAAAGCAAAGACTCAGTCTTGATCATTGAAGCAATTTGAAAATCTCAATATTCTCCACCCCCTTTTTGGACTTTAACATCCTTAATAATCTATTATTAGCGAAAATGATAAATATAGTTACTCACATTTTCCAAAAATAATTTTTTTTCTGGTTAGTCCATCAAGTATAAATTCGGATTCCTAATCCAAAGAATGATGCTAGAACACTATTTCGAATCAAGATAATTGTACAAATCAAATCTTCATACACGCAGACACACACACATATATATATGTAAGGAACTAATTGTGCTTGAATAGCAATCCAAACTCATGATTTTATTACAAGGATAATAAGTAGGAAAAAGTAAGAAGGCTGCAACTAGACTTTTTGGAAAATCTAATTGACAACAAACACCATAATTCAAACGTTGACGACCACAAGAGATTGTCCATTGCCCATCTTCTCTTAGAGGAACTCTACTTTCCATTCACCATTTATCCAGTGTCCAGTGCAAACTTGAGGGATATGAGAAATTGTTTGATAATCCTCACTTTGTTTATCCAAATTCTGCACTTTGTGGGTTAGCTCATCACACATGTCAAACAATTGAAGAATTTTAAGCCCGGTCAAGTTTTGGAGGCCTAAAGGAAGGCCCTCCATAAGTTTGCAACCAACAATAACAAACTCTTGGAGATTGGGCATTGATTCCTCTTCCACTCTTAGCCATTTCAGTCTTTTTAATTGCCCAAGTTCTAATCTCTGGAGTTTTGGGAATCTTCCAGCCTTAAAGCACAATGTCTCCCCTTCATAAGCACGAAAGAGATAAAGGTGTACTAGATTGGGCAAGTGTCTAAGGCAGTCTATTGGATTCTCATCTTCGCTCAACTCACTATTGTGCAAGACTAAAATGCCCAAGGATTGAAGTGATATCACCCATTCTGGTACTCTCTCTAAACGCCCAGTCAACGACAGCCTCATAAGAAATCCAAGTCTTGGAGAGACGGAATGTTGGAGATCAAGGGTCTCCTCTTCTTTAATGGAGTAGATATACAACTCTCGAAGATTGGTCAGCCTCAAGAGGGAGGAGACCAACTCCTTTCCATCTTCTCTTCTCAGCTTTGTGATGGATAATTGCCGCAACTGAATGAGCTTCCCAACCTCCCTTACTATTTTACCACTGTCTGCTTCTATATTTCCCAGAATCTCCAAGGAAGTAAGCTTTCCAATTCCATCCGGAGATTTAAAGCCTCTTTGTGCAAAGTTATTTGAATAATCACCCGCTCTGCCTACGAGAAGGGAACGGAGTTTTCTCAGCTTTAGAATTTCCACAGGCAACTCCGTTATAGTGGTTCTGACCAGATTTAAAGATTCTAGGTTTTGAAGCTGCCCCATAGATTTTGGAATGATTTTAACTCTGGTGCCACTTAGATCCAGATGCTCGAGATGAAATAATTTGAAAACTTCCTTTGGGATGCTGTCCAGTTCCGCACTTGCTAAGTTTAAAACCTTTAGGAACTTGGGACCACCACATAAAAACTTGGACAACAATGAAGTTGTGAGAGAATCTTTATTCCCGAATGTTTCCACGGACCGAAGACACTTTAAGCTGCTGAAGCCTTGTGGAGGATTATCAGTGAAGCTATGGATTGCCAGGTGTCGAACTTTGTCAGGCCATCTTGTGCAATATCCAGTGATTATGGCTGTGAAGCTCTGCTCTTTAGATTTTGAAACAATGATTTCACGCAAAATATCATGAAGACCACATTTCCCCAATTTGCCATCAGCCCACATTTTTTTAACTTGGATTAAGCTTCTGTTGATGAGTTCTTTTAGATATCTCATAGCTATATCAGTGGCCATCATTCCTTCTTTCTCTTCTATAAATCCTAGTGCTATCCATTTACCAAGTAAAATTTCGACATTAATTGGATGATCTTCAGGATAGATACTTAGATATAATAGGCAGTTTTTGAGATGATGAGGCAAATCACTGTAACTAAGCAAGAGTATCCTTCTAATTCTATCAAGCTTACCGCTACCATCTACCTCACTGCCAAAGCCACGAAAAATCATCTCCCATTCATCTATCTTATCCTTGTCCTTCAAAGCCAAAACACCACCCATTGTTACAATTCCAAGTGGTAGGCCCTCACATTTTTTTAGTATTTTTCTACAAACTTCTTCTAGATTCGAAGGGCAACCATTACTTTGAAATGTTCTATTGCAAAAAAGAGTCCAAGAATCTTCATAAGAGAGAGGACTCATCTTATGGACAAAGTCATGGGATGCTAAACAGGATGCAGAAGCTACATCGGTAATTCGTGTTGTCAATACAACACGACTAGCGATGTTGTAGTCAGGCAACACGTATTTGATAGCTTCCCAGGCATCTAGACTCCACAGATCATCAAGGACAAGGATGTACCTTCTTTCTTTGAGGAAGTCCTTGACAAATTCGCTGAGCCTAATACCATCCATGGATTCCACTTGCGGAGGCACCGGCTGTCTGATTTCCTCGTACAATTGTTGAATCAAGTTCTTGATGATGACTTTGAATTGAAAATTTTGAGAAACAGTTATCCAAGCATGGCTCTGAAATTGTTTCTTCACTGCAGCATCATCGTAGACCTTTTTCACCAGGGTGGTTTTACCGAGTCCCCCCATTCCCACCACTGAAACTAGTTTCAAGTGGGAATGGTCATCAAGGATTTTGGAGATGAGCTCTTTTTTGGGCTGATCGATGCCAACAAGCTTAGCTTCTTCAATTAGGAGTGCTTGATCACGAATATCACAATCCGCGTTTGGCAGGTGGGATGTGCTGGTTCCTATTTCTTGAGTACCATACAAGGACTGGTACCTCTGATGCCTTGCAGAAATCTCTACAACTCTGGCCTTGATGTCCTTTATCTCCAAAGAAATCTGATGGCGGGCTTTTAGATTTTTAATCGAGTTGTAGATCTTGCCAAAACGGCCAAAGAATCCATCTGCATCACCACGAGCAAAGCGGAAGGCAAAATCATCGAGAACATCCTCTGTATCATAAGCAACTTCTCGAACCTGCTTTACCCATTCTTGGAGTTGAGAGTCATCGTCCTCCTTTGCTTCAGCTTGTCTGAGGAAAGCTTTCATGCTGCCGAGTTCATCTTTGATGAACTGAACATCTGGTCGAAGTCCACCCAAAAGCGTGCTCTCTTGGGAAAGTAAGGTGGAGAGCTGCTTAATTAGAAAGCCTACAACACTCTCGGCCATATTCCTCAGCTAAATTTCACAGGAGTTGGTTTTCTTACCCAAACAATCACAAGAAACTAAAATGTGGCAAACTCGGGAAAGTATGCTGTTTTCTCCTGTGAAGGGGAGGGTTAACTGGCTCGTTGGAAATATCAAGCTCAGTTCAGGAAGGTCGTCCTTTCCTTTCTGTAATTTGTGGGGCCTGAATTCAGTAATAATATGACCCGTACAATTCAACGCGTCAAACTTTCTTTTTCGTTACTGGGCTCCATGGATGGAAAGTGGAGCTGAATGCCTGGAATCTGGACTTGACTTACCCAGTCGTGGTGTCCTTTATAATTATATCCCGGACCGAACTGCTATTTCTGATGTTGTTCCTTTTATCATGAAATCAAGATGAGTAAATCAAAATTTGGGAAAAAAAAAAGAGACCGAATATGTAGACGTAGATGTCAAAATTCATAATAAACGTCAATCCTTTTTTTTTTCTTTCGGCATCGAAGGACAGTCTAGACTTTCTGTATCCAATGCATAGTCAGTAAATACTTGTATTATATCCATATAACACACGTTCGTACGTTTCATTCAAAAAAATTTTCATATTTCATATATTTTAAAAATATTCTAAAAAATATTTATACTTTTCAATTAACCATATATAATGCATAATAAATTTTTAACGTATTATACTTCATGAATTATACTTCAATTTTTTCAAAAAATTTTAAGATTTGAGTAAAGATAATGACATACTTTTTGAATTATATATAAAATAACAACAACATATATCATAACAACTGTAGATTTATACATATTTAAGTGATAAAGCGATAAAATTTTAATAAATTTAACGTCTCATACATAAAAATAAGTTTAAAATTGTTATAAATGTAGTATAGTCTTCGAAAATTATAATAAATTTATCCCTTTTTTTTAGTTTGGTAACATTCAAATATGTTCATACTATTCATGTATGAATTTATATGCGTAATTTTTTTGAACACATATTTTCATGTTGAACTTTTACTCATATTTTTCAAAAAAATTCAGTATATTATGCATATATATAATATCTCATATTATACCCATCACGTATTTTATTAACTATGGTCCAATGTAAACTTGGGGCTGAAGTCGTAGTCATTCCCCCTTTTTTTTCGGTCCTTGTTAGGTATGAAGTCATCATTATCCTTTCAACAGCCCAAAGAAACACACGCACACAGAATTTAAGGTAACTCCACAAGTTTACTCAAAAGGTAATTTCTAATTTCTGAGTAAATCCAAAGACCTTAAATCCAACACACACACCTCTCAGAACGACGACTTTATGCCCAACAACAACTACTGGATAATGACATCATTATCCAGTAGTTGTTGTTGGGCATAAAGTCGTCGTTCTTTAGCATTTATTTGTCTATTTGCTTTTGTTAGGTAAGAAGTCGTTGTTCTTTTGTGTGTGTCAATATCGTCATTATCCAGTAGTTGTTGTTGGGCATAAAGTCGTCGTTCTTTAGCATTTATTTGTCTATTTGCTTTTGTTAGGTAAGAAGTCGTCGTTCTTTAGCATTTATTTGTCTATTTGCTTTTGTTAGGTAAGAAGTCGTTGTTCTTTTGTGTGTGTCAATATCGTCATTATCCAGTAGTTGTTGTTGGGCATAAAGTCGTCCTTCTTTAGCATTTATTTGTCTATTTGCTTTTGTTAGGTAAGAAGTCGTTGTTCTTTTGTGTGTGTCAATACCTTTTCCTTTTAGAAATAAAACGCGTATAATCGGTATATAAAACAAAAACGCGTGCACTTGCGCGTGATTTCGTGCTTTTTATGTTGGGATAATTTCAGAAACCTCCCTTTAGGTTTCTGACAATTTCACTGAGCTCCCTAGAATTTAAAAAATTATACATACCTCCTTTATCATTTAAAATAATAATTTTATCCTTAAATATTTTAATAAAATCCTCTTACTTGATATGCTTATACTTAGAATGAGTTTTAAAATTATTTTTTCAATCTTTTTCCTTCTTATTCCTTTTTTAAAATTTTTCGCTAATAAAACTGTAGAACTACCACTATTGTCTCTAGGTTTCTATTATAATCAAATGTCAAACTAGTGATTTTTTTGACGAGTTAATTTTATATATAATCCAATATTTTTGCTGATCTTTGTTTTCTATTTTTTGATATTAAAATTAACAATAAATCAAAAGGAAATGGGCCAAAGGTACTACTAAATTATGATAATCCCACTACTTAAAAAATTTATAAATTCTAAATGAATTATTTCAACATTTTCTTTTCTATATTATAAATCTAAATCCATAATAAAATACCATTAAAAATATCATATCATAGTAATAAAATTATTATTATTATTATTATAGTTGTTTATCAAATGGTAGATATGGACATGAAAAATTTGGCACATTTTCCTTATAATTATACTAAATAATCTTATAATTGTATAGGAAAATAAATTTAAACTCATTCCACAAGGGCATTTTTGAGTATTCGTTTAAAAATTGTTCAACTCGATATTATTTTAAGGTTTTATTACTAAAATTATCAAATCAAAGAAGGTAAGTGTAATTTTTTAAACCTTAAGAGAACTCAATGAAATTGTCAGAAAGCTCAGGAGAAGTTTCTGAAATTATCCCTTTTACGTTTGCTTCTTTTTTATATGTATAATTGGTATGGTTGCATCTAGCGTGCAAAGTGGGAATTTCCTCCCACCTTGGTTAGAACCACTACAATCATAGCAACTCTGCCTGGGACCATTGTCAAACGCTTATGGGTCCACATGGGCTTAGCCAACCCGCAGGCAATCGTAGGTGAATTACATAGCAGAGGAATGTGGGACTTTCTATAAGACTAAATTGGATTTATGCACGTACATTAGATTGGGTTGATAAATTAATCATCATCGAGCTAAATGCTCAATTGGGAGAACATAAAGAGCCGAGAGACAATAAGACATAAATGCCAAATTCCTTTTCTCAAGACATGAATCCGATGGCATCATTTTCCAATTTTACTAATATTCAATTTCTGTGCATATGATTGTAAAAAATTCCTCCAATTTCTCTTATGGTGGCCAACTCTATTACTAAACCAAGTAACTAAAACTAACTGTTTACTAAAAGTTCTCTATTCACTATCACTAACATTAGTTAATGATAGTGGATTTTTGTTGAACCCATGAAATGTTTGGTAACTAAGGGGCGCTTGGTTCTTGCTTTGGAATTGAAAAGGGAAATGGAATGATGGATAGAGGGTCCACTAATGAGAGTTTTGATCAATTCCTCCTAATTTGGTCGGGAATCATGAACGGCTAAATTTTAAGGTATGATTCCAATATTTCAATTCCCATTACACTAGACCAAGCGCGCAGTATTGAAATTATTGTAATTCTAAATACCGAAACCCCTAAACCAAACGGTCCCTAAAAATATATAGGTATACCTTTTACATTTTTTTCCCATTTTCCTACTTCATTTTCTTCTAAATTTTCTTCACTCTCTCAATTTGTTCTAGTATTTTTGTTAAGTTATATTATACTAGTGTACAAGACACATTATAAGCGTATGCAAGTGATTAAAATTATTGTAAAACCTCTACAAATTAATAAATTTGAGACTATACAATTTTTATTAATTTAAAGAGTTACTAGTTAATTGATAAGTTAATAATATATTAAGTTCTCGAGTGTACTTATGACAGGTCGTCAGCCTGTGCAATAATAGTAATAAATATAGAACCTAACTACCACTAAAAGCAGTCAATAATTAATCCTAGGTACTGGAGCAGGGACTCTAGGTGTGCAATGGGTTACTTGATTCACCCTGTTCCCGAAGAGTTTGCTTAATCCGATATACCAGTATTAATTAATTGACAAAAATCACTGAATAGTAGACAGTGGCAAGTAGGGTCGTCTCCTCAGGGACTGGAGATATTTGTCTCTTTTTAAAGTCCAATTGATAAGGGGGGGATTTTACCGGAATGAAACTAAAAATAATTAGACAATTTAATTAAAAATGAATAAATCACTAGCACAAATATAGCAGGAATTTAATCAGGAATAAATAAATTCTAGCCACGCCGCATAATTAAATCATCACACGAGTTAATAAATTGCGAAGGCATTGTTTTGTACTAAAAAAAGTAAGGAATGAAGGATGTTTTCCCCGTTGAGGAATATTGTCAAACACCTGGCGTGTGTCAGAGGCCAGTCCTAGGAAAAGAAAGGAAAACTAAAAACTGAACTAAAGCAAAAGAACTAAAAGCTGGCCGTCCGTCTTCTGTACGTTAGCTATCTATTTAAAGCCAAAGGAAAGAGATCCAGTGGTCCCCACCAATTGGCCAAAAGCTGCCCCATTTCTTCTTAGTTCCCTTAGGCTTTGTACGTTGCTTTTCTTGTTTCCTTTTAGAACCAAAGGACCAAAGCCCTTTTCCTTTCCTCCGTGGTCCCCACTGAAGTCAAAGGCCCAAGCCTTCAAGTTCTCTAAGTCTCCGGTTGTAAACCTCTTGGTCAACAAGAATAAAGGGATGGGAGTCCAGTTCTTTTCAGCACTGTGGCCCTGGCCTGTGACTCGCTTGAAGACTCAATTTCTCCAGACAATCCCTCATGTTTGGTAGTTTTCTGTTCTATCCCTGAAATAAAGGCCACAAACCAAATATAAGTAGATATGTGCAATTAACACAATATTTATCAGGGATGAAAGGGGAAATTAATAATAAAATTACTAACAAATTATACCCTATCAACTTATAATTCAAAAAAACATCCATTTAATCAACTAAAGTTTTATTTTATTTTATGTAAATTTTGATTTTTATTATAATTTGGTTATCCTTATCATTAGATAATGTTAATATTTAAAAAAGCCAAAAAATTTTGACACTACTTTACTAGTCAAATTTGTGATTCATAACCTATCATGTCCAGTACAACTAGCTGCGGAGCTATGAATTAAGTTGATAACTATCTAGTTATTTCAATAGTTGAAATGTTCAATCTTTGAAACCTTTATATTATGCGATTTATGTTTATGATTATTTTATCTACAATCTCAATTCTAGTTTCTAGGAGTACTATGTTAGCTATGTTTATGATTACAAATCTACAAATTCGATTTCAATTTAAAAGTCACAATGTTACATATAAGATTACTTATCCAATTTCTAAATTTAAATTACAATCTACTAGGTCAATTATGTCACGATTCTGGTTTCTTGAAGCACTATGTTAATTATGTTTCTAATAATTCATCTATAATTTTGATTCCAGTTAAAATGCCACTATCTATGCGACATATAAAGTTAGAGGGATTGCAGTTAGTGTAAACTTTTTTATGTCATTTTTTAAACTTTCTATTTTATCCTTAAAGAAAAACTAATTTTTGCTCTGACTATTTAATCACATTTTGTCAATATAACAACTCTAAATATTGTAACTATTAAATTACAATAACCTTATAAACCAAAATTCTTTGATAAATTTATAATAAATGAAATTACATAAAAATAAATTTTATATAAAATTAATGCAATTTTTGAGTGCATACAAATGCCCATAAGTTGTTGAGGGGCATACATGTCATTTCTCCTAAAAGCACAATGGACCGTGTGTGAAACTTCTTCTACTTTCCGGTCACTACTTTTAATAGCTCTTTTCTGCCCTGCTCCACAGCGATGTGTTGTTACTTTGCTCTTCCCACATGCATAGGTGAGTCAGCTTCCACCATAGATAAAACCTCTATAATTGAAACTCATGAAAATTGTCTGACAGCTTTGGAATGGGGATTGTCTGTTAAATTTTCTTAACTGATTATGTCTATTTGTATCTCTTGTATATAGCATAGGTTTTCTTATGTACTTGAGAGCTTTTTCTCTTGTAAAAGAACGTTATTGCTCATATTAATATAAACTTTTACAGTTTTACGTAAACAAGAAAAAACTTGTAATAGCAAATTTAGTATTTGTAAATTGAAAATTATCATATTTTCCTTTTCCATTTGTATCCAATTTTTTTTTCTTTTTATTTCTTCTAGCTGTTGATTTCTTATTCTGATGGCTGGCGATTCTTTTATTTGTTCTGCGAGTGCGATTTTTCTTAAAATGCCCAAGTTAGCCTTCACTAATCAAATCCCTTTTAACATTTCATCTAACTTTCTGTTCTGACAGAGTCAAACTTGCAAGGCTGTTTCTGCTAACCAAAGTCAGACAATCGAGTGGTCACATAGAAATTCAGAATGTTAAATTTTAATGAACAAGAATATCTGTAGAACCTTTTAGATGTAAGTTTGAAACAAAATTGACAGGGTGTCGAACCTGTGCAATAATAAATACCTGCTTAAATAAAATATAATTTCTGTAGATAGTGATAAGCAGGGTCGAATCCACAGGGACTGGGGATAATTTATTTCTTTTAAAATCCGAAGTATGGGGGGTTTTTGAAAATGAGAGTAACTAAATTGCTTGGAATAAATTAAAATAAAATAAAACAACTACAACTCAAATAACTAATTATCACAATAAAAATAATAACAGACGAACTCTAGCCAAGAGACAACTTCGGAGATGGTTCACTTAATTCGATCACAGATGCAAGGATTATTCCAGTTACTATCTGATAAATTAGTTATAGTTGTCATACACGCGATAAACAACCAACTCTTCCTCAATTTGTCGATAGCCAAGGTACGACCGTTGACTATTTCTCTAATCAGGAAATAACCCTAGGTACGACCATAGAAGTTCAATTCCCTAATTGCATGAATAATTAGAAAAGCCTAATTCTAACCAATCAACACGCTACGAGGGTCTCTTTAAGTTAGCCTGTCTATCTCCCTGACACAAACCCAATCATGCCAGTTGCCACCAGTTTAGAATAATTAAACAATTACAGATTTAACTACCCTAATTGGCTTCAGGTTATTGAATTAATCTAGAATCCGGGCCCTGGATAATCGAATAATAAAACAACCATATGAACATAAAGTAGAAGATAGACGAATACCAGTGAATAATGGAAATAAATAAAAACTAATTCGATCTCACAAATTTAGTAGAACCAAGTCCTCCGTTGTTCCTCGACTAGACGAGAAACTTAGCCACTCCTCATGAGAAAATCTCCAAGTAATTTAACTGAGGTCCAAGCCATCAAAGGAACCAAGAAAAAATAAAACTAAACTATGCTAAAAGGTCCCCCGTAGCCTTTCTTACGATTGTCCTTATATAGCCAAAGGGAAATGACTAAAGCTATCTATCCAGTGGTCCCCACGAATAAGGAACAAAAACAACTCTTTGCACGTTTGTTTCCTTTCAATTCAAATGACTAATGCCTTTCTTCTCTCCGTGGTCCCCGCACAAATTGAGAAAGGAGTGTACATAAAGTGAAGTTCTCTGAAGTCCTTCTTTCTTTAGTTTCCTCTTGATAGTCAAACACTTCAACACTCCAAGATACTCCTAATCCGCAAAAAAGAAATGCAGTCCGCGTATATCACCATGTGGGCCAGGTCTGTGGCTTATTTGAAGTCTCAATTATTTTCAGAAAGTCCCTCCTTTTTTGTAGTTTTCTGCTTCACTCTCTGAAATTGGGTCCAATACCAAATATAAGTAAATATTAATAATTAAAACAATATTTGGCAAGGATAAAAGGAAAAATTAACAATAAAATTGCTAACAATTAACACTCTATCAATTCCCCCCACACCTAAATCGTGCTTGCCCTCAAGCATGGAACAACAATTGAACACCAAAATTTGACAATAGCTACTGCTCTAACTACCGTATTGCCAAGATAACCCAAGAAAAACAAATATCAAGCATCACAGATCAAGATCCAAGAAAAACCACTCCGGTTAGCTTCCCAACCACCAACTCCTCCAATTTAAAGCAAACTAATCTAAGAAAAAGGAATGGTTGCTCACATTTATCAGTAAATGGTCCAGCTATTAACCAAAATCTCGACATTAAGATCACAAACCGGCGAGCTGACTTATTCACATACTAACACAATCTTTATTTTATTTTTTTCCCCTTTTTTTTTGTTTTTTTTTTGTTTTTTTTGTTTTTTTTAGTAACAAAAGACTTAGTCTATAGCCCTTAGAGCCTTTTGACGCGAACTCCAACATTTGATAGATGGAGGAGCCCGGTTACTCAGCTCCAATCGCTACAGGACCACGCACTCATAGCAACTACTACCTTTTGACGCGAAAATCGACACTTTAGGTGAAGATCCCCGGTTACTCAGTAGTAACTACTAGCAGAGTACAGTCAGCTCTTATTTACAATCATACAGCACAATAACTAAAAATAACACAAAAATAACAGCAGCCAGCCTCAAATTTCCAAATATGGAGAACTAAAATTAATAACTGGACCAATTCACATAAAAAAATGCCAACTATCATTCCCTATGCCTAGAAAAGTTAACCAAAAACTGAAAAAGTCAAGCAATTACCGATATTCACTAGAGAGATGTTCATGAACTCAACCACATTAATTTAATACCCTTTTGTTAATAAAACTTAGCAATAGCATAATTAGAGGCAACAATCCAGCATCAAAACTTGGTATTCATTTAAGGACTGACCACTAGGAAAAGAAAATAAATGAAAAGGGAGATAAATATCAAACTAAAAATAAAGGAAAAACCTTTAGAAACTAAAAATAAAAATACTAGCACCCAAAACTGACCCCCCCACACCTAAATCACACATTGCCCTCAATGTGATAAACTAACAGCAAAAGGAAGGAGAAGGGCAACGGTACTTCCCTGAAGTTGTTAAAACAGGGGTGGGTCGGGCGGGGTACTGCCAAATTCCGCACCATGTTATGCAAGTCGACGTCAATGTGGGTCACTCGAGTCTCCAGTCTCTCAACTTGCATTCGGAGTTGGACCCAGTCGTTAGCCCCTGGTTGGTCCCCTCAACAAGCAAATGCAAACTGTCTCCAATTGGACAGTCAAGTATCCAATTCCACCTACTAAAATTAGCAAATGGCTCAAGAAAATGGTACTCCAGTAACAGTAGTTCAAAAGTCGGACAATAACCAAATCACAAGGGTATTAGTTGGCTATCAGACAGGCAACCATATAGAATCCATGGATGTATTCAAAACACCCCAACCAGTACCACTGGTGCAGGCATAGGGAAAAATTAAAGCAAATGACCAACCCAAAGTATTGATAATTCCAAGCAACGCCAAGCAGTACCAGAAATCGAAAAGACCAAAATGGTAGTCAATTGGGGCAAATAACTCCCAAGGCAAATAGAGGCAACCTACTTCAATAAGCAACGGAAATGGCACAGGAGCCGTCCAATGCACCAATTAAATGCAATAAACCCCAACCAAAGGCAGCTCAATAGACTCCAGGCAGAAAGTACCAAATGATACTCAATTGACACCAAAAACGATCCCAACAAAGCAGCAAGATCGAAGGATACTCAGTCACAGATGCTCAATCATATCGAAATAAGAAATTGTAAGCAAATTAGCACAACCAGTACCACTGGTGTATACACAGGAAAGGAGGGAACCACATGGCCAACCCAATTAATAAAAAGCACAACTGAGGCACCCCAAAGGCTAGAAAAGTACCCGAAAAACACAGCAAATTGAATGAATATGCATTGGTTCTCCAATTCAGTCAAAATAAGATCAAGGGGCACGATACAGAAACTAACAAAGCAGAACTCAAGTGATACCAGTAGGAACCCCAACAGAGCAATGAATTCAACCAATTGGAGCAAGTGAAACTCAACAAATGCCACCAAGTGGATATTCAATTACCCACTTCAAGATACCAAGCCTTAAGAATTTTAAGAATCCCAGCAAACAAGCAATTCCAGCAACTACCGATTAGAATTCGAGAAAATTTAAGAATTGTAAGCAACACCGCAACCAGTACCACTGGTGCACAGACAGGAAAGAATTAAATTCAACGGCAGCAACTCAACCACAAGAACTGAAACTTCAAAATAAGCAAGTATCTTCAAATATAAGCCACAACGATAAGCAAAAGATCTCAACCAGTACCACTGGTGAGTCGCAGGGAAAAAGTAATCAAAAGGCCAACAATTCAATAAATAGCAGAAGATACCCCCACTATGGCAGCAATTAAACCCAATTCTGTCCAAAATTGACCCTAGAAAATGCCCAAATTATCACCTTCTTTTATCAATCAAGAAATCCAACCACAAATTTCAGAGTGAAACTAATTGGGGCAGAATTCACAATACCTCCACCTGTCTAAATAGGACAGGTGGTGACAGCCGCGCGACATTGGCGGACAAGCTGAGGTGGAGGCGCGCAGGCGGCGGGCTGAGCTGAGGAGGAGGCGCGGCTGAGCAGGACTGCTGGTTGAGGTGGAGCTTGGCAGAGAGAAGCCACGCGCAGCAAGGGCCGAGCTCGGGAGCAGCTGGGGCTGGGCTCATGGGCGGCGTCCAGTGGAAGCCGGCGATGGAAGAAAGAGGGCTAGCGGCGGCTGGTGGCGTCGGATGGAGAGAGCGAGAGGCGGCGGCTCACCACGATGAAGAAACTTACCTCAATCACATAGAAGGAAGTTTGGTGATGGTAAAAATGTCAAAAACCCTATGAAACAACCTCCAATTGAAGAAATTAGACTTTAAGAACCTTTACCTTCAATCCCTCAAAAACCTGATTTTAGGTGTTTTTCTTGGATTTTAATCAGTTAAAAAGGGTGTATGAAGCTCAAAAGGTGTTGGGGTGATGATTTCTAGCAAGATTATGGAGTAAAAATGAAGATTTGTGAGTTGGGTAGAAGAAAAGAAGAAAAACGCGCCTGAAAAATTAAGAAGAGAGGAAGAAATGAAGCTGAAATCGCGTTTCTGAAGTCTTTATTGGGACACAGAAAACGCGATTGAAACGCGCCTTCAACTCGCGTTTTCTAAGTCGCGTTTCCTTCACAAATCTTGCAGGAATGAAAACGCGACTGAAAACGCACCTTCAACTCGCGTTTTCTAAGTCGCGTTTCCTTCACAAATCTTGCAGGAATGAAAACGCGACTGTGTAGGTAAACGTGACTTTGAGTCGCGTTTATGATGTCGTTTTTTTTTTTTTTTTTTTTTTTGGAATTCATGTTTTGGGTCGTCAAACGCCGCGTGGGCATGCCAAGATTACAAAACATCCACTGACCTCAGGAGACAAAAACATCGCGTGGGCACGCCAAGATTGGGGTTGCACTTCCTAGTCACAATGAAGAAAAGTATTAATATTTCTACTGCCCAACAAGGAAACGACAACATAAAAGAATTGAACAATGAAAAATAATAAAATCAATATTTGGGTTGCCTCCCAAAAAGCGCATTTCTTTAATGTCTTTGGCTAGACATGCTATGCTTGTTCACGGAGGATAAAATCTTGTAGCTCGTTTCAATGCTTCATCTTCAATGTGATCCTGGTAACCCTCATAGATTGAGTAATCTTTGAGCACACGAGTTACGGTCTTCCATGGACTAGTTGATGGCTCCAAATAATCAAGTATTGATCGCAATTCTTCATCCACTCCTCCATCAAGAGCATTCGACGGTTCAAGATATTGGACCATAGCTACTCTTAATTCATTCCTGCCATGAGACTCAAGAACTTCCGGTATAACAAAATCAATCTCATTAACAGAAATCATAGAGTAAGAGTTAAGAAAATGCAGGTTAGGGAATGGAGGTGGTGTCACCACATTTGCTGATTCTTCACTGGATTCTTTCACTTGAATGGGTTGCAGTTGGGGTTCCATTTCTTCCTTTTCGGCTTCTTTTTCAACTGCATCTGTACATCTCTCTTCTTGAAAATCTTGCAGCTCCTCATCACTAGTCAGGCAAATTGCACTCTCATTTTCTTCAAAATCAACAATGATTTTCGAGGGCAATTCTTCAAATTGAGAAGCCAATCGATTTATTCTGGATGTCAATAGACACATTTGATCTTCCAGATTACTCATTGCCTCCTTCATCATCTCATTTCTCCTTTGTGTCTCCTGTTGGAATTGATATGTATTAATAGCTATTGATTCAACTATTTCTTCAAGAGACATACCTGACATAGATGATGATTCTTGAGACTCATACTGCTGAAAATTCATTGGCCCTGTTGTATAATTATAACTGGAGTTATCCCACCATCCTTGATCATACCCGTTTGGATTAGGGTTATACCACGTTTGAGACCAGGGTGAAAAATCTCCATAATTATTGAGTGGGACACTCAGATTATCTTGATATTCGGGGCACATACCGGTTGAATGATCCCTGGCATAACAAATTTTACAGGTTGCAGCAGCCATTCTTTCTCTAATAGAGTTTAGTGCCTCTGCATATGCAAACTTAGCAAAAAAACAAGTCTCATTGCCTTCCCTGGAAACAAAATCCAGTCTATCACCAAAATACGGAGTGTTAGAAGCCATAAACTATATAAAAAAAAATAAGAGAAAAATAAATAAAAAATAAAATAAAATAAAAACAAGATGAATTCAAAAAGAAACAAATTAATCTGGCACCAGTCCCCGGCAACGGCGCCAAAAATTGACAGGGTGTCAGACCTGTGCAATAATAAATACCTGCTTAAATAAAATATAATTTCTGTAGATAGTGATAAGCAGGGTCGAATCCACAGGGACTGGGGATAATTTATTTCTTTTAGAGTCCGAAGTATGGGGGGTTTTTGAAAATGAGAGTAACTAAATTACTTGGAATAAATTAAAATAAAATAAAATAACTACAACTCAAATAACTAATTATCACAATAAAAATAATAATGGACGAACTCTAGCCAAGAGACAACTTCGGAGATGGTTCACTTAATTCGATCACAGATGCAAGGATTATTCCAGTTACTATCTGATAAATTAGTTATAGTTGTCATACACGCGATAAACAACCAACTCTTCCTCAATTTGTCGATAGCCAAGGTACGACCGTTGACTATTTCTCTAATCAGGAAATAACCCTAGGTACGACCATAGAAGTTCAATTCCCTAATTGCATGAATAATTAGAAAAGCCTAATTCTAACCAATCAACACGCTACGAGGGTCTCTTTAAGTTAGCCTGTCTATCTCCCTGACACAAACCCAATCATGCCAGTTGCCACCAGTTTAGAATAATTAAACAATTACAGATTTAACTACCCTAATTGGCTTCAGGTTATTGAATTAATCTAGAATCCGGGCCCTGGATAATCGAATAATAAAACAACCATATGAACATAAAGTAGAAGATAGACGAATACCAGTGAATAATGGAAATAAATAAAAACTAATTCGATCTCACAAATTTAGTAGAACCAAGTCCTCCGTTGTTCCTCGACTAGACGAGAAACTTAGCCACTCCTCATGAGAAAATCTCCAAGTAATTTAACTGAGGTCCAGGCCATCAAAGGAACCAAGAAAGAATAAAACTAAACTATGCTAAAAGGTCCCCCGTAGCCTTTCTTACGATTGTCCTTATATAGCCAAAGGGAAATGACTAAAGCTATCTATCCAGTGGTCCCCACGAATAAGGAACAAAAACAACTCTTTGCACGTTTGTTTCCTTTCAATTCAAATGACTAATGCCTTTCTTCTCTCCGTGGTCCCCGCACAAATTGAGAAAGGAGTGTACATAAAGTGAAGTTCTCTGAAGTCCTTCTTTCTTTAGTTTCCTCTTGATAGTCAAACACTTCAACACTCCAAGATACTCCTAATCGGCAAAAAAGAAATGCAGTCCGCGTATATCACCATGTGGGCTAGGTCTGTGGCTTATTTGAAGTCTCAATTATTTTCAGAAAGTCCCTTCTTTTTTGTAGTTTTATGCTTCACTCCCTGAAATTGGGTCCAATACCAAATATAAGTAAATATTAATAATTAAAATAATATTTGGCAAGGATAAAAGGGAAAATTAACAATAAAATTGCTAACAATTAACACCCTATAAAAAAGCTACAAAAAGAATATTTCTTCTTTGTCATTAACCAGTCGCCGAGTTTTGTGCTTAAACGGTCTAATTAGAGACCCAATCTGACCCAATGACAGGTTCACCGAGTTGATCAGTTCGACCATTAGACCGGACCAGGTTTAATAAATATGATTGAAACATACCGTTGATAGACTTTCTTTGTGTTGATAGACATCATTGATCAGTAATAACTTATTTTTAACAGATTTTTTATACATACACCTGATAGTTGTTTTTATAAAGAAAATAATAATAATATCTCTAAATTTTAGATGTTAGAATTGGGTGTGTTTATTTATTAAAACAAGCATCAATAAAATCAGTATAGACTTAACTTAATTATCATGAAATATGTCATAGGACAACATATATTTTTAATTTTGTTTTATTTGTTTGTATTGTACTATTTGTTTACCTTATATTGGGAACTTTGACTTTTATTCCTTTACTTTAAGAATAAGTAATGCATTTATTAAAAAAAAGCATTCATGTTAGTAGTATAATTACCAGCTAAGAAAATATCAAATTACATGAAATCAAGCATTCATGTTATTCCTTATTCGTTATTATGTTCTCATTGTCCATATCAAGTGAAAAAAAAATATTTATACGTTTGCTCGAAAACAAACAATTTAAACCTGGTCAAAATGCAATTGCAATCAAATGTCTACCCTTCAAAAAAAAAATGATCAAGTAGAATAGAAGGGGTCATATACCAACTTAAAATGACATACTCATACAAATTAATTTTAGAGAGTCTTTACTATTACTATTGTAAAACTTTTCCATGTCAAAATCTTCTGAGTCATAAAATAGATTTGTTCAAACGTTAGTACGGAATAATATAGCCAAAACTACACCTGAGCTTTACACGTGTAGAAGAACATGAAGACTTCTGACAAAATTCACAACATGGCCACAGCAAAGATAAACAAAAAAAAAAAACAATTAGCGACCAAAGCCTACACATATCCTGAACTAAATAACAGAAACACAGTCGTATTTTCTGAATAATAATGTTGTCCATCTTCTTGCTCCCTCAACAGCTTCGTACAAACTGGTGTCCCTACCGATCTATCAATTTTATGAGTATTGGAGACTAAGAAAAATAAAGGTGGATAACTCTTTTTAGGTTACTAGAAGTAAGATTCCAAGAAGCAATTAACCAATATTGGATTGTAAATAGCAGCTTCTTGTTGACTGCTTTTACACACATCACAAAAATTTCTTTAATCAAATTGACTACTGCTTCAAAGCATTTAAAGAGTGGAATGTACAAGATTTATCCACAACTAAGAACTATAATTCACATTGCTCCACCTCATCTCATTTGGCTCTCATTTATAACCTGAACAAACTCATTCCTGATTGCTTGTAATCCACTGAGGACATCTTTAATATTCATCCTGTCCCTTTGAATTTCTAAAGAGCATGAAACACCAATCCGAAACATCGATAGGTAGCATTCCTCCTGACTGATGCTGCCGCCTTTGCTTGTTTTGGTGATTATACCTGCTATGGATTCTGCTTCCATTGAGATCTTTGGATCAACAATTTCGATTACCTGATGGGAAAGAGCCGTCTTAACATAACTATGGAGACTAAAATCTTCTGTGAACATGCTGTCAGTAGGCCTTTTCCCTGTAAACAATTCAAGCAATAGAATACCATAGCTGTATACATCTCCTTGTGTTGATACCTCTCCACCCATGCCATATTCTGCAATTTCAAGTTCCAGGAGGACGGAGAAGAATTATTGGCTGAAATGCTGAAGGGATTGAAAGGTCGAATAATTGTGTACATCACGGACATTCTAATTGAAAGATTGTTTAAACTTAAGAAGGCATGTAATTGTACCTGGAGCAACATATCCAACTGTTCCTCTAATTGCTACTGAGCTGCTTTGATGTTGATGGGATCTACCTTCGATGGAGGAAAGAAATTTTGCTAGGCCAAAATCACTAACCAAGGCACGAAAATCATCACCTAGAAGTATGTTGCTTGGCTTTATATCACAGTGGATAATCGGTGTCCCACAATGGTTATGAAGGTAATCCAAGGCGGACGCAATGTCGATTGCAATATTCAGTCTTTGTATCAACTGGAGCTTCATTAGGCTTTGTCCCTCTTCCTCAGCTGAACTTGGATGTAACCAATTCTCTAAACTTCCATTAGGCACATATTCGAAAATCAAAGCCTTGAAATCGTTCTGCTTGAAGTCTAAACTTGAACAAGAGGTTATGATCTTGACAAGGTTTCGATGGCGGATGTTTCTCAACGCTGCACATTCAACCAAGAAGCTCTTATGGGCACCATGTTGGTGGAGCTTAAGAACCTTAACAGCAACCATTTGCTCATCAGGTTTGAGGACCCCTTTGTAAACAGAGCCATATTTACCTTCACCAATCAAATTTTCTGAAGAAAAACCATTGGTGGAATCATATAATTCTGCATATGAGAGCTTCTGATTCTGTTTTTCTGCTGCAGAAGTAAAAGGTAATTGTTGTTTTGAGCTTCTTAGTCTATGAATTGCATAGGCAGATATGAGTAGTAAAACTATAGCTAGAGGAATAGTAATGGCAATAACTATTACTATAGGAGTAGACAGCTTTGCTTTCTTTTTGGTAGGTTTAGGACAAGATGATAAGTTCAATGCTTTGATTCCTCCGCATAGCTTTCCATTCCCCAGTGCTGAAAAGGCACTAGAGTTTGCAAAGGTCCCATCCATTGGCACTTCACCCTCTAGCATATTATAGGAAAGATTTAGAGTGCTGATGAATTTTAATTTTGCCAAAGAAACTGGAATTTGCTCTGACAAATTATTCTGAGATAGATCTATGACCTGAATGCTTTTCAATTCTCCTAAAGTAGAAGGTACAGAGCCTTCCAAAAAGTTACCTTTCAACCGAACATATTCCAACATCTCGCAACCATCAATAGAGGTTGGAATTTCACCAGATAATTTGTTTTCTGAAATATCCAATGACACAAGATTCTTCAAATTGCCAACTTCTGATGGTAATGATCCCGTGAATTGGTTTTGAGCTAAGAGGAGGCCAAGAGAGAGAGATGAAAGACCAAGAATTTCTTTAGGTAAAGCTCCACTTAGGCGATTCTGAGTAACAGTAAATCCTTGCAAGTTACTGCAGTTACTCAAAGAAACAGGAATGTTACCTGTAAGCATGTTCTGTTCTAATACAAGAATCTGTAGTTCAGAAATGTCACCGATTGTTGAAGGAATTTCTCCTGTGAAGCTATTTTCAGACAGATAAAGCTCCTGCATTTTAACAAGTTTCCCCACGGAATCAGGAATAATACCTGAGAGAGAATTATTACGTACATCGAGATAGCCCAAGCTTGCAATGTCTCCAATCCCAGAAGGTAAGCTACCAGATATAATGTTATCATTCAGCCACAAAGATGTGAGCTTGGTTGAAAGATTGGCAATGGCAGTTGGTAGTATGCCTCCAATTTGAATTCTTGACAAACTCAATATTTGTAGATTTGTGCAATTTGATAAGGAGGAAATAAAGCTAATATCATTTGCTAATAGATTTGATTATGGCCAAAATGTAAAACCTGAAGTTCTTTCAGGCTACCTAGATTTTGTGGAATTGGTCCTGTGAGTGAATTGTCTCCTATGCTAATTTTTATGAGCCCTGAAGCATTTGCTAATGTAGTGGGAATTAATCCAAAAAATTGGTTCAAATCAGCCAAAAATAAAGTAAGGTTTGGAAGAGTCAATCCCACAGTAGCAGGAAACTGTCCACTTAATAGATTGTTAGTAATAGAAAAGATCTGGAGAGCCGAAATGTTGTAGAGCTGAGGAGGAACTGCACCTAAAAGTCTATTTGAGGACAGCTCAAGGACATGCAGATTTGAAAGCCGACCAATCTCAGCTGGAATATTTCCACCTAGATTGTTTCTTGATATGCTTAGTATTTGAAGAGAGGAAATATTACCCATAGATGGTGGAATGCTGCCTGAGAAATTATTCCTGGAAAGGCTCAGAGCATAAAGCTTAGATAAAGTGCTCAAGTCATCTCGAATTCGCCCGATGAGCCTGTTACCCCTTAAATCAAGAATACTTAGATCTGAACAACCCGTGATATTTAATGGAAGTTCTCCCTCAAAGGAATTATTGGCAAAGCAAAGACATTGAAGCCGAAAAAGTCTGCCTACTTCTTCAGGAATCATACCATGAAAATTGTTGTCCTGAATATTGAGTTCTCTGAGAAAGGTAAGGTTTCCTATGGAGGGAGAAAGAGAACCCACCAAGTGAAATGATGACATATTCAAGACAGTGACTCTTTGATGAAGCCGGCCACATGTGACTCCACGCCAATCGCAGAAGTGAATGGAATCATTCCAGGAGCTCAGAGCCTGGATTGGATCTCCTTTTATTAGACCCTTGATGTCAAGCAGAGATTGGTAGTCTGTCTCATTACTTGTCTCAAAATGAATTGCAGCAGCAGAAGCAATAATAAAGATATGAAAGAGAGTAGAAAACAAAAAACGAGATGAGCTAGCTAGCCTGAAATTCTTCCTTTCATATGCCATTGCGTACAAGAATTAAAGCTCAGAAAAGCAGATATGCATAGTTAACTACTCAGAACGAGGATAACGCATATAGGTTACGTCTACGGTGGAAAGTTCACTTTCTGCCCACAGTAGGCAGAAGCAATGCAAGGAGGCCAACTGTGCTCTGTGGGGACGCACAAAGAAATAATGTACCGGACACTGGAGAAAGGGTTGTGCTTGGATGAAATAATGCAATACATTTTAAAATGATAATAAAAGCCCTCTTAAAAATTTATTCATCATCTAATGCCCAATTTCCACCGTAGATGTAACCGTATTTTTCCAAGTTGTCATGTTTTGCAACATTATCGGGTTCTGCTTGTTTAAGCAAGTCTTGTCTGTCTGTGTACTAGCGTCCGTGAAATAGCTACCGAAACCGTGTGGAAGTCTTGTCTGTCTTTAAATTCTCATTAGTCTCCCAAATTTTGGATATATGAAAAATTTTGGCTGTAGGCTCTTTTTTTTGTTTTTTTTTTTTGGGATTTGTTAAAGAAGGACATTCCAATATATTTTTTTTAACAGAAAACTCGCTGACCCGAACCTGACCCGCTAAATCGAAATGGGTCAGGATATTTGACCCGAACCCAAAAAATTTCAGGTTGGAGGGTTGACCCGAAATTACTC